>NW_027187460.1:31396399-31584930 GCF_028583685.1 Petaurus breviceps papuanus
CTCTCCATTTTCCTTCCCTCTTTCTCCTCCCATCTGTGTCTTCCCTCCTTCCCCCTCTGCTTCTCTCCCCTCTCTCCATTTTTCCTTCTGTCTTCCCTCTCTTTCCCTTTCTCCATTTTCCTTCCCTCTCTTTCTCCTCCCATCGGTGTCTTCCCTCCTTCCCCCTCTCTCCATTTTCCCTTCTTTCTGCCTGCCTGCCCTCTCTCCACCTCCCCTTCCCTCTCCTGGTCTGACACAGGAAGGTTCACAGGGCTTGCTGGTCTACCCCGGCGATACGCAGCAGGACCACCTGCCATTGCCGGGGAGCCGGGCTGTCCTGGGCCAGAGCAGTGCGTTGCCCACAGGCCCCGTCCCCGCTGGGCCGCGGGCAGCCCTGAGAGGGAGAACCTTCTTCCGGGATTTGCTCTCCCATTTTTCTAAGCAGCGCCTAAGCCGCAGTTCTTTTGTTGAAAATCCCGGGTCTGTTTGTTTTTTCAGTCCCCAACAGTTTCCTCCCTCCTCCCCCGCTCCGCAGACAATCCCTCGGGCTCTCTCGGGGGCCTTTCCTAGAGTCAGCACGTTCTCAGAGCCCTCTCTGCAAACAGAGTGGCGAGGCGGGCGCTCCACGGGTCACTGACTCGCCCAAAGCCTGCGCTGTAGGTGAACATCAAAGCCCAGAGCGCTCCCGCAGCTTCCCGTCCTCTCCCGTGGCCCTACCCTTCCTCTGTGCTCCCCCCCTCCATCCCCCTCCCCCACCCTCCCCGTGCAAAATCGCAAAGGCAATGGGCAGTCCTCCCCCCTCCCCTCCCCCACTCTTAGCTAATTAAAAATAACTGGGACAGAGCAACCCTCCGAATGAGCAGCGCCAGATTTGTCACGGCACCCTCGGTGTCACATGCAGCACTGCAAGGGAGGATGTGAGCTCGAGGGAGAGAAGGTCAGGGCGGATTGGAAATTTCAGCAAATGTCTTCACAGATCTACGGGAATGAGGGGGCCAGGGCCCTGGTGACGAAGCCTGCCCTGCTACGTGTGCTAGGCACCCCAGGCTGGGGGGCCTCGGGCTTCCTCCCTTCTGGGGAAGACTTTGGACGGAGGGGTAGCAGTGCTCAGGGGCCCATGGACAGATGTCAGGGGACTTTTGCATCAGAAACACCGGTCATGTAGTAGGTGCTTAATAAATGCTTGTGGAGTGACTGGATTATCCGCTATTACTGAGCTTTAACAGCAACAGTTAACTGCACTAAAACTTTTAGAACAATCTCTATCATTACATTTTCTTTCTTTTTTGCAAACCAGATGGCTGAGTTCATTTGATAGGGAACTCCCGGTGAGGAAACTCCTCTACCAGCACAGACTGACATTTATTCTACAATTTATAGTCTCAGAATGTTGCTTGGGAGCTGAGAAGTTAAGGGAGCTTACACAGGTTACAGCCATCTCTGTGTTTTTCTTCCTCCATCCATCCATCCCTATCTCTCTCCATCTATCTACCACTGTCTCTCTCCATCTGTCCATTCCTTGTCTCTTTCCATCTATTTGTGTCCATCTGTCTATCCATCCCTATCTTTCTCTACATTTATATCTATATCTACCTACCCACATCTCTCTATTCCTATCTATCATCTCATATCTATCTACATCTGTCTATGTCTATCACTATCTATTCATATCTCTCTATGGTGTCCCCAATGACAGTGCAGTTTTAAGCTTATCAGAACTTAGTAAAGCTGAAAAGGGCACAAAGACTTTTGGTATACGCTGTATATAACTCCCATTTCTGCAGCACTTCATAAGATCAGAGGATGTAAACTCATAAGCCATCTGAGTCCAACACCCTCATTTTACAGATGAGGAAACTGAGAGCATGGGATTAAGTGATTCACTCAAGTTTAGGGAGATGGTAAGCAGGATTTGAACCCAGCTCCTCTAATTCCAGAGACAGCCACTGTGCCATGCTCATGCTCCTCTGTGATTCGATGCCTGTGGGGATTTTGTCTGCTGATTCAGGTCTCAACCTCTCTGTGCTTTAGAAGGGCTTTAAGAGTCAATATGGTTGAAAAATCCATCCCCCTGAAGTCAATCTGGTGATGGACCTTTCTGAACTTGGTGAAGCTGGTCTTTGGACAACAGATACAGTCTGTCCATTGGCTTGTCCAGGAAACTTTTCTTTCCAGTTTGGACACGTCAGTCTGTGCTTCATCGGCACAGCTTTTGAGAGCCCTGGTGGAAGTCTTTAGAGGAGGGCAGATTTCCTTAACTATAAGTTGGTAAAAAAAAAAAAAAAACAAACCAAAACCCAAGTTCCCAAAAAGAGGAAAAGAGAATAAAAAGGAAATGTTTTTAGACTCATGTGGGTGTGCAAAGAGAAACACTATAATGGTAACTAGAAGCAAAGGGAATTTCAGATCTAAAAAGGCTCTCCACTAGGTTGCCCTAATTGCCCTCTCACCTTAAACCCATATGATTAAAAGAACCATCTCCCATAATTGGGAATGTGGTACAGCTCTGATATTGTTTCCAGCCTGGAAACCCTCTTCTTCATTCCATATCTAGGTGGCCCAGTGAAGAGAGTCAGGAAGAATCAAGTTCAAATCCTGCCTTAAACGATTACTGGCTATCAGGTCACTTGATATGTCTGCCTCAGTTCCTTCATCTGTAAAATGGGGATAATGATAGCACTTATACCTTACAGGGCTGCTGTGAGAATAAAATGAGATGGATATTCATACAAAGTGTCAAGTAAACGTTAAAGCTGTATATAAATGTCAGGTATTATTCTTTTTCTTGTCTTTAGCTCTAATCTGTCACTGAATATGATTAGTCAACAAGTATTTATTAGGCACTTACTATGTGCTTGGTAGTAGGATTTGAAGTAGGAAATCTAGTATAGCAAACGAAGTCATAGGATCTGAGAGCTGGAAGAGGCAAAGGTCATCTGGTCCAACTTGTACCCAATCAGGAACTCCCTCCATAACATACCCCCAAAGTGGTCACCCACTGAGAGACTTCCAGCAAAGGGGAACCCACAGCCTGCCAAGGTGGTCCCTGTTCCCTTCTGCACAGCATTAACTGTTAGAAAATTTCCCTGTATAATGAATCCAAATGTGACATGTGGCAGCTTCTCTGCAAAGGGGCGTAACAAAGACTAGTGGATTAGCAGTCTGAAGCCCTGAGTTCTAATCCCACTTCTGATATTTATTATTAGATTTATGATCATGGGCAAGTCATTAAACCTCTGTCTGGGCCCTAGTTCCTGCAGATGCAAAAACAGATGTAATGATACTTACACTACCCATAACAAATAGCTGCTGATTGGAAAGCACTTTGTAAAACCTCAAAACCTAGGCCCTCTGATTCTGAAGCTGGGATTCTTTTCATTTTGCCACCCATCTCAAATTCCATTTCCTCTGGGAAGCCTCTCATGATTCCCAGTAGTCACAAATTTCCTAAAGTGTAGGCCTAATTATGTCACTCCCCTACTCAATAAACTCCAATGGCTCCCCTTTGCCTCCAGGAGCAAATACAAAATGCTCTGTTTGGCATTCAAAGCCCTTCATAACTGAGCTCCCTCCTCCCCTTCCAGTCTTCTTATACCTTACTCCCTGGCATGTATTTTGTGAGTCAGTGACCCTGTCCTTTTGGCTGTGCCACAAATAAGACACTCCCTCTCTCAGGCTCTGGGCATTTCCTCTGGCTGATGCCTGGGATGTCTGCCTGTTGGTTCCCCTGGTTTCCTTTAAGTCCCAACTAAAATCTCACCTTCTACAGGAAGCCTTCTGTAACTCCTCTTAATTCCAGTGTCTTCCCTCTGTGAATTATTTCCTATTTCTACTGGATATAGCTCATTTTGTATATATTTGTTTGCATGTTGCCTTCCCCACTAGATTGTAAATTCCTTAAAGGTAAGGACTGTTTTTTTTTACCTCTTTTTGTGTCCTCAGCACTTAGCACAGTGCCTGGGAAACAGTGGGCACTTAATAAATGTTTATTGATTGACTAACTGAAATTATCTCTTATTTCCTCAGACCTCATCTAGCATCTTATACCTTTGTTGTATCGTTAATGTAGTCAATTATTCTTTATGAGGGTCAACATGGCATCTAGGGGGCACAATGGATGAAATGCTGGAGTTGGAGTCAGGGAGACCTGGGTTCAAATCCAGCTATAGAAAGTTAACTAGCTGTGTGATTCTGGGCAAGTCACTTGACCTCTGCCTGCCTCAGTCTTCTCATCTGTAAAATGAGGGTAATAATAGCATTTCCCTACCAGAGTTGTTTCAAAAATCAAAAGAGGCAACACTTGTAAAGTGCTTGGTAAATGGTAGTTATTATCAACATGTGAAAAGAACATGTGACTGGGAGGCAGAAGACAAGGTAGAAGGGTAGGAAGAGGGAGGGCTTTGGAGTTAGAAGACCTGGCTAAAAAACCCCACCTTGATGCTGATTAACCCGTGTGACCTTGGATAAGTTAATTTATTAGGTGGGTCATAGTGGTTCAGTTACTTTGAGCCTCAGTGTCCTCATCAGTAAAATGGGGCCAATAATATTGTGATACCAACCTCAGAAAACCGTTATCAGAAAAGTGGTTTGCCAACTGTTAACTACATACAAACATGAGCTATGTACCTGGACCCCAACCCTATGATGTCATTGGTCTTCTTAGAATATGAAGGATGAACAACATTATTATAGTAACTGGATATTACTGTTATAATAATTGACTATATGAAGCATTCTTTTGGATAAATTTGCAAGCTTTATGAAAGTAGAGACTGTGTCCTATCTTTTAAAAACATCTCCCCTAGCACCTAGCAGAGTACTTAATGAATAGTTGTTGAAATAATGAATGAATCAATTGTTGTTGTTCAGTCATTTCAGTCATGTCTGACTTTTTGTGACCCCATTTGGGGTTTTCTTGGCAGAGATACTGGAGTGGTTTGCCATTTCCTTTTCCAGTTCATTTTAGAGATGATGAAACTGAGATAAACAGGTGAAGTGACTTGCCCAGGGTCAAACTGCTAGCAAATGTCTGAAGTTGGATCTAAACTCACAACAGATGAGTCTTCCTGACTTTTAGGTTTAGCACTCTAACCACTGTACCACCTAGTCAACAGTAGACACAATACATATCTGATCACTGATAACTGAAAAGATTTTAATCTAGGGCTACTTGAAAGCTTTCCTGATAACCAGAAGTGGGATCTTGATCCCTCTCGCCACTGACCTTCACTTCTTCTGTTCTCTGTAAAATCACTGATCAATACTTCTCCATATTTAAGATTTCATAGAAATTTATTAAGTCACAGAAAGACACACTCATTTAAAAAACCAAAACCAAAACCTCTTGGGGGGAGTGGGCGTGCATTAAGCCACAAATCAATGTCTTGTAGGACTGAACCAAATTTTCACAGAAGCACAGAATGTCAAGAGTTGGAAGGGACCTCAGAACCCATTTGGTCTAACCTTATTGGAACATGAATCCCTTCTTCAATACACCTGACAAGCAGCAAGGGGCACATCTGTTTGTGGCTTGAAGACCTTCAAAGAAGTAAGCACCAATTAACTTCTCACCCGACATGGGGCTACTGTGTTTAGAGACACTTCAAGATGATTACTTGTCAAAAGCAGGGTCAGAAGCACCCTGCTTTCGACAATTCTTGTTTATCGAAGAAACATATATGTTGTCTTGAGGCAGGTAGGTGGTATAGAGGGCTGGAGCTGGAGTCAGAAAGACCAGCATTCAAATCTAACTTTAGACATTTACTAGGTAAAGGACTCTGGGAGTCTTTTAATTGGTTTTTTTTTTTTTTGCCTCAGTTTTTGGTTTTAATCTGTAAAATGGGGATAATAATAGTACCTTCCTTCCAGGGCTGTTCTGAGGGTAAAACAAAGGAGATAATATTTGCCAAGTACTTTGCAGACCTTTAAGAGCTATATAAATATGATGATGATGATGACAGTAATGATGAAGGTCAGGTTGAGGCAGAGATCTAACTAGGAATCATAGGATTTATAGTTAGAAGAGATGTTGGATATCAACCGGGCCAATCTCCTCCTTTTACAAGTAAGAAAACTGAGGCCCAGAAAGATTGCAGGAGGTCACAGAGCTAGTAAGTAGCACAGTAAGGATTTAAATTCAGGCAGTCATCTCTCCCCTTGGCTTTTCTACTTTCTGTTGCTAGGAGTTTTGGGAACAGTTGAAAACGGCCACTGGGCTCTTCTTAATGCCACTAAGTTGGCTTTAAGGAGGGGGGGCTTTATTACTATGTTATTAGAAGCAGAGGTAGTGACTAAAAATTAGACCCACAAATCCACAGTCCTCAGACCTCTCAGCACCAGGAGCAATTTGGAGATGCAAAAAGCTGGCCTATCTGTTCTCCACCTATGTGCTCCTGCCCCTTGCTTACCACCCCAGGTCATTCATTACTCTGGCCTGGGTTGGCAATCAGAGGCAGAAAGAGAGGTAGGGGAATGAGACAGCAAAGCCTGGACAGCATACTGTAGTTATTACTTTGGTCTTGGCTCATCTCCCATTCCTCTGCTTCTAGTCACTGCCCTGCAAAAGTGGCACAGGTTGCTGGGAAGGTAGTGAGCTCTTCTGCACTGGAGGTCTTTCAAACAATGAACACTTGCCAGGAAGACTGCAGAAGGGATGCTTGGGCAGGGGAGGAATGGGCTGGATGGTTTCTGAGACCTCTTCTAAAGTCTGAAATACTGTAACAAACACATCTCCCTTGTTGTTATTGACTTGTGTCCAAATTCATGCGACCCCATGGACTTTTTTTGTCCATGGGGTTTTCTTGGCAAAGATACTAGAGCAGTTTGACATTTCCTTCTCCAGTGTGTCCCCATTTTATAGATAAAGAACTGAGGCAAATAGGGGTTAAGTGACTTGCTCAGGGTCACACAGCTACTAAGTATCTAAGGCTGGACTTGAACTCAGTGTTCCTGACTCTAAACCTGGTGCTCCATCCATTGTACCTAGCTGCCCCATATCTCCCTTATCTGGTTTTTGTTTCCCCTGTTTTATCCTCATGCTTGATTTCTTTCCCCCTTTTTTCCTGTTTATACCAGAAACCTGCCCATGAATAGTGATGGCGCTTTTCTGGGACACTTGGGTTGCTCCAGTGGCCCAGTCTGACAACACACATGGGGGATGCAGGGTGGGATATTAGAGATTCATGCCTTGGGCCGACACATGAGAAACTGGAAACACTGACTTCATGACAGATAGCCCTGGGCCATCCACCCTGAGCCTGAGCAACAGTCATGTACGTGAGCTCAAAGACATACATGTACTCTTATGATAACTCACATTTGTAAAGCACTTTCTGCCATACAAGAATAACTACCATTTACATAGTGCTGTTTTTGGCTTAGAAAATGATTTCTTCACTCAGTCCTATGGGGTAGGTAGTGTATTGTTTTTCCCATTTCTTAAATGAGGTAGCAAAGGCATAAAGACATTAAGTGACTTGCCCAGTTACATTACTAGTAAATGCTCAAGTTTCCTGATTCTGAGACGTGTTCTTTATACCAAACTACCTTGAGTGTTTCTCTCCCAACAATCCTGAGACAGACTGAGCCAGAGAGAGAAAGAGAGAGAGTGAGAGAGACAGACATACCCATTTTTTATTTTTTATACCCATTTTACAGAAGAGGAAAGTTGAGGTTCAGGCCAGATATTTGCATACAAAAATTGCCAGAGATCCCACAAGTGGTGAGAATAAGGCCTAGGAATAAATGTTCAAATACATGACACAAAATGATCATACATCAAATGATAAATTAGATTTAATTAGTTTATTCCTCCTACCTTGTTAAAAGTTGAAACATACTTATTTTTAAACAAAGGCCTTTTTCTTTCTGTGTTTATTTTTGGAACACTTTTCTGAGTATTTTTCTGGGTTTTGTGGCTGTCATCTTTCTTGTTTACATAGTTGTAGCTGGTATGTATGTTGTTATTGTTATGATTTGGCTTTATTCCTTCTTCGTTTGCATATAACTTGTATATATTTCATGCCATTACACATACTCATTGTTTCCCCCAATAAAATGGAAGGTCCTTGAGGGTGGGGGCTGCGGAGTTTCTGTCTCTGGATCACAGCCTAGTGCAATGAATGCTTGGTATACAGTAGGAACTTAACAAACGCTTGGTGAATGAATGAATGAAGATAAGACTTTCTGTTTCTGTATTCAGCTAGGTCACAACCCAAAACACAGAGCATTAGACTGAAGATCAGAGAGAGATCTAAGCATTTGTATCTGTCTATCACTGCATCATGGTATTGTGGATATAGAACTAGACTGGGTGACAAGAAAACCTGGATTCAAATCCTGCCTTAGACCCTAGCTGTGAGGCCCTGGACAAATCATTTCTACCTTTCTGAGTCTCAGTTCCCTTATCTGTAAAATGGGAAAAATACTGGCTGTATTACCTGGGACAAGTCACCTAACTTCTTAGTGACACAGTAACTTGAGGTGTGGCTATACCTTGGTTGAGGGGAATTTCCTCACTGGGAGTTCCCTAGTGGAAAAGGATATGCCAACTTAAAAAGCTGACTACGTAAATGTCAGCTAGCATTAGGACCTTCAGCCCATTGGGCAGAAATAGAAGTGAACCATGAAGGGATGAGAGAGGGCAAGCATTTCCTTTTCTGTAAGGAACTCATGGAAGAAATTAAGAAGAGAAAGATAAAATGAGGAGGCCAAACTGGAGTCCAGACCTCCGGGGAGGTCATTTACCGCGAGGTGACAGCCTCCAAACCACATGATTCCATCTGGCAAACAGGCCAGGAGCCTGCACTGGAGCCAGCCATCTGAAACATCCTCTCTGCTCTGGGGCTCGCTCTTCAGGGTGGAAAAAGGAAGCACAGAGCCCCGAGTGGAAGGCAGAGAAGACCCCGTCCAGGTCCAACATCTGCTCATTGTGTAACTGGTTATATTTAGGGGTAGAATACAATTTAGATTTTTCTTCCAGTTTCATAACACTTAAAAAAAAACTGGTTTGTCCTATTTTTTTTTAAGGAAAATTCTTTCCTTTTTTCTTGCATGAACTCACAGGTGATGTTGCAGTTCTTTCCATGGCAACAAGCTAAAAAACTGAATGTGCTTTTCCGTAAGACTCGAGCCTTGGAAGAACATGGGGGGGGGGGGGGGGAGGGAAGGGAGAAGGAAAGAGTGAAGAAAAGGAGTTTTCTAAAATCCAGTCTGCCCTTCCCCCCCCCCCACTAATGCACAGGAGCTTGGCTGTCATCATAAGATGACATAAGAAATTCCCTCAACCAAGGTATAGCCGCACCTTGTTACCATGTCACTAAGAAGTTAAGTGACTTGTCCCAGGTAATTATTCATTTGTAAGAACCCATCCCCCGCAATGGAAGGAATCGGGTTTTAGAGTTCCCCAAAAACACACAAAACTTTTGGTTGCTGGGTAGCTCAGGGGATGGAGTATTGAACCTGCAGTCAGTAAGACCTATGTTCAAATCTGGTCTCTGACGCTTAATAGCTGGGTGACCCTAGGCAAGTCACTTTACTTGTTTGCCTCAGTTCCCTCATCTGTAAAATGCACCTATCTCCCAGGGTGGTTGTAAGGATCAAATGAGATCATATGTATAAAGCACTCTGTAAACCTTAAAAGACTATATAAATGCTAGATATGATTGGCCTAAAATACTTCAAACCTCTGTTATTTTTCTCTATACAGTTCATCCCTTTATCGATGCTCTTTCAATTCCTGATTCCTTTAGAGCCAGGCTTCTTAAACTTTTTCTACTTATGACCTCTTTTTGTGTTTTGGCAGCAACTGTTGGCGCTGCGTGGTATGACGGCATGCCCAGTGCAAAGTGTGCGTGCAGAACCAAGGCTGCAAGTAAGGTTGCCTGATGCAACATGGGCAAGAGTGGTCAGAAACACCTTGGATTCATCACATATCTGAGTTTTAATTAATTTTTGGTCATTTCTCGTTCATAATATACTGTTGCCAAATTTTTTGTCCACAGTTTAGGAAGCACTGCTTTAGGGGAAAGACAGTTAAGTACTAATGTTCCTTAACACTGCATTCATTCATTTACAAAGCATTCATTCATTCGCTCTCTGAAGTTACCAATAATCTCTTATATGACAAAAGAGATGGTCTTTTTTCAGTCCTGACTTAAGTCGCTACATGCTCACAGATTTAGACTTCTAATCCAGCAGCAGAGAACCTGTGGCCTTGAGGCCACAAGTGATACTTCCACCTCCTCAAGTGTGGCCCTCTGATTGAATCTGAACTTGAGGACCTAGAGGGTCACACGTGGCTTCAGGTTCCCCACCCTGTTCTAGAGTCTTGTATCTCAGAGATACATTGTTGATGAATCACCTCTTCCTATATATGCTCTCCTCAAATTGATCTTCCTAAAGCACAAGTCTGATCATGTCATGCCCCCTATTCAATCAATTGCTGTGGCTCCCTATTACCTCTAGGATCAAATATAAAAATTTTGTGGTCCTTTCCTACTTTTCCAGTTTTCTAATACTGTTAGTCTCTTCTACATACTCTGCAATGTATTGACACTGGAGTCCTTGCTGTTCCTTGCTCAGGACACTCGATCTCCCGATTCCAGCCATTTTCACTGGCTCCCTCCCATGCCTGAAACTCTCTCCCTCTTCATTTGCCTCATGGTTTCTTTCAGATTTTAGCTAAAGACCATGTTCTGCAAGGAGCCTTTCTCAGTCCTCCTCAATCTTTGTTGCTGTAGGTCAGTCATGTCTGACTCTGTGTGACCCCACTTGGGATTTTCTTGGCAAAAATCCTGGACTGGTTTGCCCTTTTCCTTCTGAAGTTCATTTCACAGATGAGGAAACTGAGACAAACAGGGTGCAGTCAGTTGCCCAGGGTCACCCAGCTAGTAAGTGTCTGAGGTCAGATTAGAACTTAGGTCTTCCTGACTCCAGGTTTGGTGCTCTATTCACTTCTCCACCTAGCTGCCCTTATCTTAGTACCTTTCCTCTAAGATTATCTCCAATTTATCTTCAGTACATCTTGTTTGTATGTAGTAGCTTGCATGGTCATTTCCCCCACTATACTGTGAATAGGGATGGTTTTGGGAAGGCTAGGTAGAGCAGTGAATAGAGCACTGGCCCTGGAGTCAGGAGGACCTGAGTTCAATTCCGGCCTCGGACACTTAATACTTACTAGCTGGGTGACCTTGGACAAGTCACTTAACCCCAACTGCCCTTCCTTTCCCCCTCCCAAAAGAAAAAAAAGGAAAAAAAAAGAATAGGGATGGTTTTTTGTCTTCTTCGTGTCTCCAAGACAGCCTGGTGCCTGGCATTATTATACTTGTGGTAACAACAAATGCTTACAGACTTGATTTCATCATAATCTCTTTTTCTCTCTTTTTTTTTTAGAGGGAGGAAGGCAGGGCAATTGGGGTTAAGTGACTTGCCCAAGGTCACATGGCTATGTAATGGGAATGTAAATTTTTAAGATCTTCCTTGCCCCTAGGCTAAAATGCACCTGGAGCCTGGGGTGGGAGGCTTTTCAGTAGATACTTTTTGATTGGCCAGTGGGGAAGCCGCCCCCCCCCCCCCCCCTTGAAAAACCCAGCTGTTGATTTGGTATGGATGTAGTGGTTGGACAGTTTGGAAATCTGTCTTGATAATTCTGTCTGTGTACTCTGAAGTTTGGGGTGCTGACCTTTTTCCCCTGAACTAGGTAAACAATACACATTTGACTGATTACGCTTGTTGTACCTAAGCTTGTTAACCCATTTTGAGTTGCTTTCCTTTATCAAAGCAGATCCAAGAACCTGTTTTGGCAGACACCCTGGGGACGCTTGGGGTGCTTGCTGCAACAGGCAAGTAAGTGTTAAGTGTCTGAGGCCTGATTTGAACTCATCTGACTCCAGGCCTGGTGATCTATTCACTGAGCCACCTAGCCACCCTGTTCTCTATCTTTGTTAAACAAAGAAATGATATCTGGGCTTGAGAGATGGTTCAGAGAAGCTATATCAGGGAGACTGAGGAAGCAGCATATTTAAAACAGACATGAACTTGGGAATCTCTCGGGTCTCCATTCTAGCTAGACTGGACTTTTTACTCCCGGTCCCCAATTTTTGTCTTGCTCTTTTTCAGAGGACTGTGAGCCACTGTTAAGGGCGAGTCAACAAGTATACATTCACATATGTACAAAGAGTAAATAAAGAAAAGGGTAGTAAGAGGGTGATCGGGAAAACCTCTTTACCAAAAGGAGGGCTTTCTACTTCAATAGATAGTAGAGCTGCATTTTGAAGGAAGGAAGAGAATTTGTGAGAAGGAGCTTTTACTAAGTGCCTACTGTGTGCCAGGCGTTGGAAATACAAATACAATGAAGGAAATAAAACCTCCCCACAGTGAGCTTCTAGTCTCATGAAGTATCTCCTTAGGGTTTGAAGGCTGTGTCAATGGAAGCGCATGCTCTGGAAGGTTTTATTAAGCTGGCAAGGCTCCGAGCAGCCATCCATAGACCCATTAACAAGCATTGCTTAAAAGCTTCCTATGTGCCAGGGACTGTGCTAGGGCTGGACCCTCGGAAGTCACCTCAGAAGCAGCCACTAAGTTTGAAATGCCTATCAATGGAAGCCTGGCCTCCTAGTGATGACAGGCTATGTCTGCTAAGCTGTGGGAATTCATGGGTGCGGGATACAGGAGGAAGTGGAAGGAAGGGGTTACAGAGGAGCTGGCACAGTACCCTGCACAAAATAGGTACAGTACTTAATGAATGTTTGTTCCATTTAATATGAAAACTCTTTGAAAAGTATGAAGTGTGATATCAGGGTTGGAGTACTAGTCTCATTATTTTTATATTGTTGCTTGGCAACTGCCGTGATTAATTATAAGGAGGGTCCTTAGATGGGAAAATGAGGGACCCTAAATGTGGATCCAACCTCCTTGTGCTTCATTTGCAAAAACTGTCATCCTTTCCAGGTGAAATCTACATTTATTTTTTTTCCTTCGGGCCTAGGTACTTCTTAGGTTTCTTTTATTCCTTAATCAATTATTCATCCAACTTTTACTGAGCCCCTACCAGCACTTTGGCAACTAGGTGGCATGGTGGATAGAGTTCACGGTCTGGAGTCAGGAAGACTTGAGTTCAAATCTGACCTCAAGCACTTACTAGCTGTGTGACTCTCAGCAAACCACTTAAACCCATTTGCCTCAGTTTCCTCATTTGTAAAATGAGCTGAAAAGGAAATGGCAAACCACTCCAGTAATTCTGCCAAGAAAACACCAAATGGGGTCATGAAATCACACACAACTGAAACAAATGAACAACAACCAAACCCAGCACTTTGCTAGATCCTGTCAAGGGCAGAGAGAGAAACAAGACGTGGTACCTGCTCTCATGAGGCTTACAGTTCAGCCAAAGAGTCAAGACTTAGGTGAAACAAGGGGACAATGGTGAACTAAAGGACGGTGATGGGGAAGGGTCTGGAGGACACGGCATGTAACAAAAAGAGTTGAAGGAACGAGCAGTTGTTTCTGACCGCAAAAGAGAAGACTTTTTGGAGACACAGCAACTATCTTCAAATATATGGAGGACTGTTTATCTGGAAAAGACATTAGTGTTGTGGTTGTGTGTCCCTCCTGGTAAGCTCCCCAGGGAGCATACATGACATCTTTTGCTCTAGATTCCTGTCTTCTTCTTGTTCAGTTTTCTTGGCAAAGATACTGGAGTAGTTTGCCATTTCCTTCTCCAGTGTGTACCCATTTTATAGATGAGGAACTGATGAAAATAGGGGTTAAGTGACTTGCCAAGGGTCACATGGCTATTAAGTATCTAAGGCTGGACTTGAACTCAGATCTTCCTGACTCCAAGCCCACCTGCTCTATGCACCTAACTGCCACCTCGATTCTTTAGTTTCTTTGAAAAGCACAGCTCAAGTGCCACGTCTCCCATGAGGCCCTTCCTGATTGCCTCCATGCTGATTGCCTCTTGAAATTATTTTGTGTTACCTTCTGTATATTTTGGATCTACTTATCTGAGTAGGTTACATCTCTACCCCTTTTTCCCCTTAATGGAATAAGCTTCTTATAAGTAAGGACTGTTTTATTTTTATCTTTTTAATGATGGTGATAGCTAACCTACAGGGCTTTAAGGCTGGCAGAGTGCTTTATAGCTCTACGACCCTCACAACAAACCTGTGAGGTAGGTACTGTTTTTATTTTACAGATAAGGTAACTGAGACTAAGCAAAGCTTACTTACCTGTCCAAGTGACATGGCTCAGGATCTGATGGAGGATTTGAACTCAGACCTTCTGGACTCCAAGCCTACCACACTACCATACCACCTAGCAATGAGCACAATGCTTGACAGGTTATAGGAATTATTAAATGCTTGTTGAATGGAGTTCTAGAAAACAGAACTGGGACTAATGGATACAGGCTGCAACAAAGCAGATTTTGATTTGAAATAAGGATAAACCTTATAACCATTAGGCCTATTTGAAACTAGAATGCCTCGTCACTAAACACGGAGGGGCAGAGACTGGATGACTGTTTGCTAGAGCTTTTAGGGAGCAATCTTTCATAATGTGCAAGGCTGGCTTACATGAATTCTAAAGTCCCTTCCAAATCCAAGGTTCTATGAGAACAGAATCACTTTTGTAGTAAGGAAAAAAAATCTCTACTGAGAAACAAAGTAGACGCTCATTGACTGGGAAATGTCTGATCTAAGTGGAGGTTAATGAATGTTGGAATATTATTGCATTGTAATAAGTTATGAATGAGGAATTTAGAGAAATGTGGGAAGAATATATGAACTGGTAAAGAGCAAAGACAGCACAATCGAGAGAAGAGACACAATGATCATAATAATATAAATGAAATACGACTTTTGGTTTTCAGAGGACAGATGATGAAACATACTTCCTTTCTCTTGACAGATGCAGGGGATCTATGGGTGATTCTGAGTATTTGTCTTTGTTTTGTTATAAGGGAAGGTTTTATGGTAGGACAGGGATGGAGTAGGGTTTACTGGGAAGTATTATAGAAAAAAAGTATAATGAAATGTGGGAAAAAATCATCTGATAAGTTGTATGATGCTCAGTATAAGTGCAACAGAAGTCTGGAGGAAAGAGAGAGTGGGGTTTCATGGAGGAAGTGGAAATTTAGCTGGACCTTGAAGGATGGGGAAAATGTGAACAAAAAGGGAAAAGATAGCATTCCATGCTGAATGGGCAGAAATGAACATGTTGTGTTGCTATATGGCCGGCCCATCACCAGAACATCATCATTAGTATTAATACCTCAGTCTCTTTATACCCACCATATGGCTCTCCCTTGCCCCTTGGGTTACTCATAGTTTTGATTATTTTTAGACTGTGATGTTCTTGGATTATAGATACACTGAAGCCATATAACAATACTAGAAGAAAATTGGTGTTAAAGAGACAGTTTTTTTGTTTCAAAGAATAGCCTGATTATGTGTATGGATGGTAGGTTGCAGTTGACAGAGTACCAGGCCTGGAGTCAGGAACACTCATCTTCCTCAGTTCAAATCTGTGACCCTGGACAAGTCACTTAACCCTGTTTGCCTCAGTTTACTCATCTGTACAATGAGATGGAGAAGGAAATGGCAAACTACTCCAGTGCCTTTGCCAAGTAAACCCCAAATGGGATCATATGGAGTTAGACAGGACTGAAATGAATGAACTACAACAATGGCTACACATGCATGTGTGTATATACACACACACAAACACACACATATACACTATACATATGTATATATACACATAATGTAGGTGTATGTGTGTATACATGTACACACATTATTATTCCAACAGATCTGTGATTGTAGCAATAGGGGTACCTCATTCATGGGTACAGATCACAACCTACCCATGCTTGCCCATCCTATGTGACTCCTGTCAATCTATCCTCTCATAAATGTACTAAGAGGTTTGGTAACATGTGGGGGGGGCACTTCTTCCTGCCCAGAGCACACTGACTACCCACTGGTCAGCTCTTGCTTTCACCATAGGACCAGGCCATCTCCCCCCTGCCCCAGCTCCTACATTTCTCATGCACGGGAACCCAAGTGCAGGAATTTTTGTGCTTGGGCAAGTGGTCTGAAGTATATCCTCAGCTGAACAGAGATGAGGAGAACATAGGGGGCAGTTCACCTCAGTCTGCCATCTTGGTAGCTTCCTAATGTAAGTATTTATTCTTGTTATCTAGATAACTAAACTCTGTTGTTTCTCTGCTCTAAAGGACCATAAGTGCTTTCAGATTTCCTTGAAATTCATCATCCTGGGGCAAAACACCCAGCTATAGCTCTGACATATGTTTTGATTGCTTGTACAGTTATCCATTTGTTTTGTTTAGGTGGGTGTATCAAACTTTTTGAGCTGTAAATATGTGGTTTTATTAAATAAAAGTCATGTAAAATTGCTTCCAAAAATACACACAGGTTTATGTGTGTGTATGTATATATATGATATATGTATATATATATCACACACACACATATATACATATCATATATCAAACACATACAAATATATAAAAGACACACACACAAATACAGATATACTAAAGCCCAAAAGGAGAGAGAGTGAGAGAGAGAGAGAGAGAGAAAGAATGCTGCCCTCTCAGCCCAGAGCCTCAAAAAGTACATCTAGGTAAAAAGGAAATCAGAAGAGCCTCTCAAAACAGCATTGAAGTAGAGGGAGATAAAGCAAGGGAGATGATTAGAGCTTTCCCAAGATGCAATGCAACTTTCTTCAGGTTCCAAAGGGGAGGGACACCTCTTCACCCACTTGTCTGTACTCCATTTTAATCCCTGAATGGTTCAAAAGCACCAGGGCTGCTGATACACAGCACCAGGTTGACCCTGCCCAGCAGGTAACACAGTGATAAATCAATCGCATTTCTCCTTGTTCTCCTGCCATCCTCTTCTTTCTGGAGCCTTGCTGGGAAGGAGTAAAATGGGGACAAAGTGGAGATGAAAGGGCTTGTAATCTCTATAATAGGGCTGGGCAGACATGTTAAAAGAGAATGAAAAGCAAACAGTGGCCCATTTGCACATCAAGGCCGGCATTTTGAAATGGGTCCAGGTGGAGAAGTTTGTCCTCTCTGGTCTAAGGCCAGGAGGGGCAGATTCTCATGCATGGGTCTGGGTACCCACATTGCTCACATCACCCGTGTGGTGCAGGACATGGGGATACTTAAGAAGGAAGGGTATAATAAACTACTCAGGCAGGAGGCCAAGCAGAAACCCAGATGTGGAAAGAACATCAGTATCAGAGACCATGGCTTGCTTTCTTGCCTATTGCATTTTTGAGGAATGACAGATCACTTGACTAGCTAGCGTAAAAGATGCTGGAGACCCCAGTTGCTCTCACAAGCAATTCTTCATTACAGTTAAAGTGGAAGTGGGGTGGCACAGTGGGTGCAGTGTTGGACTTGAAATCGAGGGGTCAGAGTTCAAATCTTGCCTCAGATACTTCCTAGCTGAATGACTCTGGGCAAGTCACCCAATCTCTATGCCTCATCTGTAAAATCAGGCAGTTAGAACTGAATGCCTTAAAGGATCCTTTCAGTTCTAAATCTCTGATCCTATGGAACTAAGAGTAGGAAAGAGGCATGTTCAGGTTTGATGTCAGGAAAACCTCATTATCAATTAGTGCTGTCCAAAAGGAACTGGAGACTTGGGTGGGGGTAGGGGGCATGATAGCCATCTCCAATCAATCACAAGATCTACTTATAGGCTCACTACCCAGGGAGGTAGTGAGCTCCTCCCACCTCAACAGAAGCCAGGTGGACACTCATCGGGTACATTTTTTTTGGTAGCGATTGGACTGGTTGGTCTCGTTCTGAGATCCTGTAATTCTGTGAAGATTGTTCTGAATGAGACACTAATGAAATTATAACTGCTTAAAATTAGATATCATGAGTTACATTATTAACTTACATCAGAAACCAAAGCATAAGCACGTGTCATATTAAAAACCTTGGATGAGAGAAATGGAAACAGTTTTTGGGCAAACAATTGTCTTAAAGACAAGAAACAAAGAATAGCACTAATATACAACATACTTATTTTTAGATGCCAAGGTGTTCACTGAATTCTCTGGGATTAGTCCTGGCACAGGTCTTAGTTAATATTTTCCTAAATGATCTGGAAGGAATATACAGTGAATTCTCCAAGCTTGAAGAAGACAGTAAGTCCTTCTGGGCCATGAAGTCATATCCCAATGGGTATTAACTACAGAAAGCAGTGTTGAGTGGGCAAAAAAAGTGACAAATGAGTGCCACTGGAATCAACTATAAGGTAATGTGCCTAAGGAAAAGGATCTTGCTTATGTTTTGTGAGATGATAGACTCAGCCATTAGTGATGACTCAGGAAGGGATCTAGGTAGCACAGTGGATTGGAGAGAGCACTGAACTGGGAAGTCCTAGGACCTGGACTTTCATATCAATTCATATCAACCACAACCTGTGTGACCTTATGCAAGTCATTTCATTTCCTCTGGGTTTGGTTTCTTCATGTGTAAAATCAAAGGGTGGATGTTTCCTCATAGGTTTAACAAAGTGATGCTTCTCCATATGCAAAATAAAGAGGTTACACTGGAGGAGAATAATCGAGATGGTGAATGGTGTCAAGCCCATGCCATAAGAAGATGGACTTAAGGAACTAGAGACTTGGGGGTGGGGGACATGGCAGACATCTTTAATCAACCAAAATATCGTAGATTTTAAGCCAGAAGAGATTCATTAGAGATCACCAAGTCCAATTTCCTCATTTTACAAATGAGAAAACAGGTCCAGAGAGGAGAAATGATTTGTCCAGGGTCATGGAACTAATAAAGATCTAAGGCGAGATTCAAACCTAGGTTTTCCAAATGCAAGCATATTACTTCATTGACTATGCTACACCAGCTTGTAAAGTGCCTACTATGTGTGCTAAGCTCAGGAGAATACAAAGACAAAAACTAAGCAGTTCCTACTCTCAAAGAGTTTTCATTGTATAGGGCAAACATATCTGAAGGGTGTACTATGTGCCAGGCATAAGCACTTTACAAATATTATCCTGAGTTGAAGTAGGATTAGATTTATTCTCTTTAGCCCAACTAGAAGCAGTGAACGGATGTAGTGATAGTAGGTTTAGGCTTGATATAAGCTTATATTTCCTAACAATCAAAGCTATCCATGAATGGAATGGGTTGTTTTGGGAGACTGGACCTCACTGGAGATAGTCTAGTGGACTCTGCATCTCCCTGATAAAGGCAGCCTAGGACCCTGGACTATAGTCTTGGGAATAGCGATGCTTCCAGCTCAGTGCCTTCAGCCATCTTCCTGGGAGGCTGCCCCCATGGACATGAAGCCAGGTGCCATAGTTACATCTACTACACATTTTGATGATCCAGAAAAGAACATGACTGCCACAAGTCCTTGACACTGTTAAATGGTTCAACATCAGAAACTGATATTATTTTGTCAGTGTCAATAACATTAAAGATGAGACATTACCATTTGCTTTGCAGCTGCACCCTGAGGACACAGGATCTTTTCCCCTGACTTGCAGGTGAAATCTTCTAAGGTGTCGTCTTCCTCACTAGAATGTGAGTTCCCTGAGAATTAGGGCTGTCTTAGTTCTGTTCATATCCCCAGTGCTTAGCACAGCGCTCTGCATATAGTAAGCACTTAATAAAAGCTTTATTTATTCATTCATTCACTCATCAGGGGTGTGGTAGAAGATATTACTGTACTGGTGGCTTGGATTAATGGCTTCTAAATCATACATATCCAATCCAGTTCAATTCAATAAACCTTTATTAAGCACCTACTATGTACCACTTACTGTGCTAAGCTGAAGTCCCTTTCATTTCTGAGATTCTATGATTTAATACCCCTCAGTTGCCTTGTAGTTTTAAGGTTAAATGAGTCTAACAGCTCTCCTGAAGAAGGGAAGGTCAGTGGCACATGAATAGGATGGAGAGGTTAGAACACTTCTAACTGAAAGAGAGATGATTTGACATAGGCCTTGGAGTTAAGAAGACCCAAATTTAAATCTGTCTTTTGCCACTTGCCATATATATGTGACTGGTAGTAAGCCACTGTAATGATAATGGGAATTTTAAGATCTTCCCTGCCCCTTAATAAGCCTAAGGGAATTTTAAGACCTTCCCTGCTTTGAAAACATGCTCTGACCCCTAATAGGCTGAATGTGGTCACATGGAGCCTGTGGTGGGAGGAGTTTGTTGAAGGGTGGAGCAGAGCCCACAGGAAGAGCTAGCTAGACTGGGAGGAGGACAGCACGTGTCCTAGGGAGTCAGTCAGGCTTGTGAGTAAAAATATTGGATTGTGGGAAGGTTATTATTATTATTTTTTTTTGCTTTTTGGAGGGCAATTGGGATTAAGTGACTTGTACAAAGTCACATGGCAAGTAAGTGTGTCAAGTGTCTGAGGCCAGATTTGAACTCAGGTTTCCTTACTCCAGGGCTGGTGCTCTATTCACTGCACCACCTAGCCGCCCCTGTTTGTGGGAAGGTTAAAGGATGCTGTTGCTCTCTGTGCTGCTATGGCTAATTAACTTCTCTGCTACTGTGATGGAATTGACTTACTGGTTTTGGGATTTGGTTTGCTGGCATCTGAATAAATGTTTCGCTTCTGTCTTCTATATGGAGAGTCCGTTATATTTTGTGATTAAGCACCATGCAGGTATATTTACGACTGTCGGTGCTGTGAATATTGCATTGGTGCTACAGTCACTCTCAACCTCTTTGAAACCACAGTCTGTTTCTCTATAAAATGGGGATTACAGTACCTATCTCACAGAGCTATGGTGAGGATCAAATGAGATAATATGTAGCTGTGTGACCCTAGGCAAGTCACTTCACCTTTGTTTGTCTTAATGCACTGGAGAAGGAAATGGCAAATCATTCTAGTATCTTTGCCAAGAAAACCCCATGGATAGTATTGGTGTGCTATGGTCCACGAGGTCACAAAGAGTCAGATATGACAAAACTACCAAAGAACAACAACAATGTAGAACGGACATGCTCTTAAGACAGAAAAACCACCACAAAAAGGCTTTTGTGACTACTTGTCAGTTAGTGAATAAGTATTTATGAAGCACTCATGATATACCAGGCTCTGGGCTAAGCACTGGGGACACAAAGAAAGGCAAAAACATCATCTCTGCTCTCCTAAAGGGGCACATGCCCCCGTGCAGGAACTAATAACTTTTCATGCCAAAAACTGTAATCCACTTATTCAGATGTTGGACCCAAGGATAACCCCCAAAAGAGATAAGAGCGACCTGCTTCCAGGATTTCATTAGAGGAATTTAATTTACGGGAGAGGTTTATTAGTGAAGAGAGAGGCCCATTGCCCAGGAAAAAAAAATAATTTTGAAGAGTTTAATTAGTAAGTTTTGATAAGCAGCAATCCACCAAGCAGCCAGTCATCTAACAGCCAGACTGAAAGAACAGCAGCTCGAGGAATGGAGGGGAGGGTCCTGCTGGGGCAGCAGCATGGAATGAGGCCTAAAGTGATCTGCAAACTAGGCCATGACCTGAATGGGTGACATGAATGACAGGGCCAGGGCATGGAGTGAGTCTTTGCCTGTAGTCTGAATCCACTTCTCTTGGCTTTATCTCCTAACCAGGGAGCCCTGCCTGGGAAAGGAACAGATGGGCCTCTAAAGAAACACAGAAAGTGAAGGGCGATAGGTCAAGGAGGAACATAGACACTGGTGAACTTTATAACTTTGGATGCGGTTGATGGGGGTTCTTGTCCCTGCCAATAAGGTGATGGGGTCCTCTATTGCAGTGGAAAAGGTGATAGATTTGGAGTCATCGGACTCAGGTTCAAATCTTGACTTGGTCACTTACTACCCGAATGACCTTAGGCAAATCAATTAACCTCTGAGGGCTTCAGTTTCCTCTTCCCATAAAATGTGGGGATTGAACTAAATGGTTTTTGAGGACCCTTCTACCTCTGAATCTATAATCCTCTGTTTGATTCTATGACTTGGGTTCGAATTCTAGCTTGGACTCTTATTGGTGTTCTATGGAGCCTATAGTCTAGCTACACTGTCCTTACACACATACACATAACACACTCTCCCTCCCAGCTCCATGACTTTTCAGTGTCTCTCCCTACATGGCTGGAATGTACTGCCTTCTCAATTCCACCCCTGCCTTCCCTGAACTCTAATCCCACCTTCTATAGGACATTTTTCTCAGTCTCTTTCCCTTCCTCTGAAATTACTTCCTATTTTATTTATCTACCTATTGATTAATCTATCATCTATCTATCCATCCATCCATCCATCCATCTCCTGATCTATCTATCCATCATCTATCTATACACATGCAAATATACATTGTATGTATATATGTATGTATGTATGTATGTATGTATGTATGTATGTCAGCTAGGTGTTGCAGGGGAGAGAGTGCTGGGACTGAAGTCAGAAGGACCTGAGTTCAAATGTTTACTAGTTGTATGACCCTGGGCAAGTCACTTCACCTTGTTTGCCTCAGTTTCCTCCTCTGTAAAATGAGCTGGAGAAGGAAATGGAAAACCTCTCTAGTACCTTTGCCAAGAAAACCCCAAAAGGGGTCATGAAGAGTTGGACATGACTGACAAAACAAAAAATAAATGTATGTATGTATACAGTTGTTTGCATGTTATCTCCCCCCAAAGAACAGAAGCTCCTTGAGAACAGGGACTGTGTTTTTCACTTTTTTTGTATCCCCAGTACTTAGCATGGTACCTTGTCATATGGTAAGTGCTTAATAAATGCTTGCTGTTGTGTGATCTTGGGTAAGTCACTTTATGTGTCTGCCTTCGGTTTCCCCAAGTATAAAATGAGAACTAGGGGACCTCTGAGGTTCACCCCAGTTCTGTGTTCATATGTGGTTACTGTTTTTATATGATATAGCTTAGAGACATAGAAAGTCATGGAGGCTTGGAACTATTCAAAATGTGTATGTAAGTAAACATAGATATACACATTATATAGACATACTGTGTGTGTGTGTGTGTGTGTAAGTATATATGGTTGTGTCTGTCCTTCATTTTTGAAGAGGACCATGGCATCAGGGAGATGATAACATGACTTGCAGCTGACTTTGAGTGAGTGAGGGCTGTGCAAGGTCACCAGCCTCACTTTCTCCTCCAGAGCCATCTGGGTCTAATGGACAGATATTCATCAGGACGACTGGAGATGACCCAGGATGCAAGGGGAGACCCTGGCCTTTAGGCTATGGCCTTTTCAGGTACTCACTTAGAGTGAAGTAACACCCATTCACTGAACAGGCCTCTTTAGGAAGTGAGTCAAGGGATGGCTCCTTTAATTAGAAAAAAAAAAATCAAGCTGAGAGGGGAAGATCCTCAGGGTTGCTGTTCCAAGAGAAACAGTTACCATTGACATTCACTGTGTGTAGATACATATGTGTATGCACGTGTGTATGTGTACATTGTGTGTATGTGTGTGTATCTCCATCTCACAGCTCCACGTACACAGAGGGCTGATGAATATTTGTTGAGACTGCTGCAGACTTTGGATTATCCCCTCATGGCCTCCCTCCCTCTTCTCCCCCGAGCACATGCCCATTCTTCCGGCTGAAAGGTTTTGCTCTCACCTAGCCTGGCTTGTACAAGATGCCATTAGAGCTGCGTGGTGAGGAGTTAGCTGCCTCTGAAAGGCTGAGCATGTTCATCTGCCTATGCCCGAAGCCTGGGGCTGCCAAGGCCTGGTGGACACGTCAGATTCTATTCTTTGCTTCTCTCCGAAAGATGATGTCTGAAGGACACCCCCAGATTGTGCCTGTCACTGCTGTCAGGGCTGACGCCAGCACCTACCTCAGACTGTGTGCTTATGGCAAGCACTTAAAAATCAAAACTAAAATCCAAAATATTTTTAACTCAGCTTCTGAAGGGTCAAAGTTATTGCAAATGTCAGATCTGTAACTGTCCTTCAGGTCAGAATTGGGAGCTATGAATCAGTCTTGGAGGTAAAGTTGAAAAAAAAATTCAGGTCAGCAGAAATTCCTATAATTTCTTTTTTCTTATATACATACACAGACAGATCTACCCCCTGGCAGTCAGTCAGTCAACAAACATTTATTAAGCACTTACTATGTGATAGGAATATAAAGAATGGCAAAAAGAAAATCTGATCCCTGCCTTCAAGAGGCTTACCTTCTAATGAGGGAGCTGACGTGTAAAACTACATACAGATACAAGATTTACAAGCTTTATATAAGGGCCCGTAGTTAACTATAAAGTGGGGATAATAACAGCACCTACCTTCCAGGGTAGTTGTGAGGATCAAATGAGAAAAAAAAAAAAACATATCAACTAGCTGTGTGACCTTGGGCAAGTCACTTAACCCCAATTGCCCTGCCCCCTCCAAAAAAACAAAACAAAACCCCAAACCATATCAAGTCTTTAATAAACTTTAAAGTGCTATATAAATGCTAGCTAGTATTACTGTTACTATTGTATTGTCCTTAACACAGAGCTAGGCTATGAGATTCTATGGCAGAAGACGTGGTCCTAGGCTTTACAGAATTTATACAAGATAGACACTTAATTCAATTAATGATAATAATGATGATGATGATTAACATTTATATAGGACCTACAATGTATGCCAGGCACTGGGCTAAATGCCTTACAAATATTATCTCATTTGATCCTTACAACAACCCTGGGAGGTAGTGCTATTACTTGTTATTATTTTTTTTTCCAAAATTTTATTTTAGATTCAGACACCAGAACACAAATACAGAACAGAGAAAAGAAGTGAAAACATATAATAAACTTAAATATTGGAAATTAAATACAAAGTTAAAAATAGAAAAGCATGTTGTGTGCATAGCAGAACATAAAAGAGGATTCAAAATATGTAACAAATTTTCATTTCAAGAAAGCCTATATGGGGCGTGGCTAGGTGGTGCACTGAACTTGGAATCAGGAGGACCTGAGTTCAAATTTGGCCTCAGACACTTAACACTTACTAGCTGTGTGACCTTGGGCAAGTCACTTAACCCCAAATGCCCTACCAAAAAAAGGGCAAAAAAACCCCCTATATGATAAATAATACTCATTGTGTTGAGAATTGTCCATCTTTGCTTCCTTGTGAGTTTTCTTTTGTTCTCTGCTGTGCACCTTTTTTACTTTGTTCTTTTTTTCCCCTTCCCCCACACAGAAGGCCACAATAAAGTTTAGGTATGTTTCTCTACATATATATATATATATCCTCCCCAACCTTCCCCAGAAGGCTACAATAAAGTTTAGATATATTCCTCTATAGCTATATTTGTTATTATTGTTCCCATTTTACAGATGAGTGAACTGAGGCAAACAAGAGGCTATTTATGAGATAGCCTATATAATACAGCATCAAACTAAATGGCATGGTACCAGCAATTAGAGATGAGGCATGGAATGAAAAGCTAACCGTGCAGGAAAGATAATAAATACAAAGGGAAATGTGTTGGTTTTGCACCATCAAAGGGCTTTGTGGTTTACAAGGTTCTAGAACCCGGGTCTTCAGTAAATGGTATAATTGATGATGATATTATGTAGTATTGACAAAGCTCTGTAAAGTTTAGAAAGCTCTTTCTAGGCATCTTCTCATCTGATGTTCTTGTTTGACCTTCGTTTTTGAAGAGGACCAATGATATCATGGGTTGATGTCTTGACTTGGCATGAATTGGATTTAAGTGAGGCAGGTTGCACAAAGTCATCAGCCTCACTCTCTCTCTTCCAGTGACAATGAAATCCAGTAGTAAGGCCCAAATCAAGATGACTGGTGATGGTATTGGATGATCTTGGGCTCTAACCGACCTCTAAACTCTCCACAGTGCTTGCTTCAGCCACCATGATGGCTGGAACAAATTGTTCTCATTCACCCATTCCACTGGGGGGGGGGGAAGTCATCACACGCTTGGGGTAGACACCCCCCAACTCACCAACGGGACTAAGGCCTGTCAATCACCCTCAGCCTGGTTTAGTCAGTCTGCCAAGACAGTTTTACCAGGACGTGGTCATTGCTTATGCTACAGCTTCTAGGCATGACAGGTGAGAGTATGAAGGAGGTGCTACTACTATAATCCCCATTTTACAGATGAAGAAACTAAAGCTGACAGTGACTGGACCAGGGTCACATAACTATTAAGTAAATATTTGGAGAAGAATCTGAATTTAGGTCTTTCTTTTGAGGAATTACTAGAATCTGAAAGTTCTGGAGCTAGAAGGAATATCAGGAAGCTACCTGGTCTAACTTCTTGGCACTGCTGATAGTTATTTTCAGAATGAAGAACTGTTAGTTGACCTTTGGTGGAGGTTATCTAGTTATAGGATGATTAATCACAGAACTACAGCTAGAAAGGGCTGCGCAGGACATCTAGTCAACTCCCCCCTCCCCGGGCCATTTTACAGAGTTGAAAACCGAGGCCCAAAGAGATTAAGTGGTTGTAAGTGTCAGAGGTAGGATTTTCACCCAGTCCCTTTCATCCTGAAGCCAATGCTAATTTTACTTTATCATGTTCCTTCCTAAATTAAAGAGTTGTAGCTAGAAGCGAGCTCAGAAGCCACCTAGCCTAACCTCCTCATTTGACAGATGAAGAAACTAAGGCCCAGAGAGGTTAACCTACTTGCCCAAGGTCACACAGATAATAGGTATCAGATGCAGGATCTGATCTTCGGTCTTCTGACTTCACTGCTCCTTCTACTACACTATGATGTGTGTCTAGGGGAATCACAAAGAGCTCCAGCAACAGAGACTGTACACCCTGAAATAAACACCTCCTCTAGTACTTATCCTCACTGCATAGCACCCAGCAGGTATATAATAAATGCTTGTTGATTGACTGATTAAACTGAACATTTTTCCATTTTACTTCATCTCTTTCTAGGAGTGCAGAACAGTGGAAAGATGGATGGATTTGAAGTCAAAGGACCCAGGTTCAAATCTAGGCTCAACCTGCATGCCCTGGGCTTCTCCTTTCTCTGTAAAACTGGCCACTGAAGTCTCTTCCACCTCTGGATCTATGATTCTAGAATTAAGACCCCATTTTCCTCAAGTTACATTCAGGTTTTACACATAACCTCTGGCAGGCAAAGGGAGAAAGTTTCTGAGCACTTGGCCTGACAATGCATTTGACTATAGGCTAAGCTACAACCTAGTTAAGTTACATGTTGTTTATATTTTCTATCTTCCCAGAAGAATGGAAGCTTCCTGAAGGCAGACATTTCTTTTTTTCTTTTTTTTGGTCTGTGAATCTCCAGTTCTCAGTAGAGTGCCTTGGTACATAGTAGGTGTTTAATAAGTTCTTTTTTCAATTGAACTGGAATGCATTTAAAAAAAATCCAATTTAGATATAGTTTTATTTCCATGATATGCAAAATTAGTAGCAACTTTCACAGGCCAGACTTTTTGGAGTTTTTTTAGTTATATGGGAAAAGATTTTAATTACAAAGTCAAAATCCACTGATCTTTCTGGAAGGGAAAAAAAATTTTAAAAATGATATTTTTAAAAAGTTACTAATTCAATAATCTCTTTAGGGTCACACCAGGTTTTCGCTGCCCCAGAAATCAGATGGGTCCCCCAAATCTGACTAAGAAAGCTGAGATAAAGCTTTTAAATGTTTTTCCTCCCACTTTTCTCATTTGTTCTCCTCCCCTGCCCCCATTTTTCTTCATTTTTTCCCTTAAGGAATAGTAATCCTACCACTACAATTCCTGAGGGATGTGTGTATCCGTGGTACCAATGGTCACTCAATGGAAAGCACTAAGAGTAGTCCTTTGGTATTTGGAGGAGGAGTGTCTAGTGTTAAAAGGACCATCCCTAAGAAGCCATTTTTAGGAAAAATAAAGAAAGTATAGCAATTTTTCACTTTTCCAGAGGTCATTTAATCATAAAGGTAACTTAATTATAGGATTTCATTTAACCCAGTTCCCTTATTTCACTGACAAGGAAACTGAGGCTTGACAGGTGAGTAAATTGCCCATCACTCTATAGGTAGCAAGCAGAAGAGCCAAGACACAAATCCAGGCCCTGGGCATTTTTTTTTTTACTGTATCATGCCATCTGGAAATGAGGAAACCGAAGCCTAGAAAGACAGAGTGATTTGTTCAAGGTTATGCAGATGGTAAAGGGGAGAGCAGGAATCTGACCCAGGTTGTCTGACAAAATCCACCACTTTTTTGACTCCACTTAAATCTTCTTAGTACTGGCTTTGCCATGAACTAGATGTGCCTTTCTAGGCCTCAGTTTTCTCATCTTTAAGATATTGGGGTTTGACTACCTGCCTTCTAAATTCTAAAATTCAGTTTCCCATGATGAATTGATGAGGCAGCAGACTGACACATGAGAGTCCCGTGATATGCCCCTCAAAATCCTGTTTCTCTCTACTGTTTCAGTTTTACCTCCTTGCTTTTCTCCTTTCCTCCTCTCTCCTATCCCTTTAACCCCATCCCCCACATGATAATGGGTAGCTGTTAGATGGCACATAGAGGACCTGGAGGGGGATGGTATGACCTGCATGGATGAAGAGTTAGGGTGGCACAAAACTGTGAGGGCTTCTTGCTGTCAGACAGGAAGAAATTTGACTTTATATTGTAGATAGTACGGAGCCATCGAAGAATTTTTAACAGGAGAGTGAGTGCCATGATCTGTTCTATACGTAATGAAGCTACATCTGTTGGCAAATATGGATGAAGGACGGATGGTGGGTGAGGAGAGGAGTTTGGAGATGGATTAGGTGAGGAATAAGGCAGGCAAGAAGACCCCTAAGGAGGCTACCACATTGGTTCAGGAGGACAGTAATACATTCAAGTTCATGGGCTTTATTCACAGTAGAGTTCTTTAAATCTTTATTACTCAGCACCCATTTATTCTTACTTTAGACACACTTCTAACAAGTTGGGTTATCTGGTTTCCCAGCCCACAGAAGTCAGAATTGCCAAGATATTAGTGAAAGGGAAGTACTGTCATGGGCAGGCACCCTGACAGGTTCGATAGTGAGAGAAATAATATGTACTGACCAGTGTCAAGGCGCGCATGTGTGTGTGTATGTATGTATGTATGTGTAGATGTAGATAGAAATCCATCTACATAGATCTAGATACAGACCACACAGACATCATATATGTATAAATACACACATGCATACTTACATGTAATGCATGCATGTATGTATTTGTGTGTGCTTAATTCCTCTCTGTACAAGGGGCAGTGTGGCACAATGCATAGAGAAACAGGCTTAGGCTGTGGAAGACTCACAATGAAGTTCTACTTTGGAACCATAAAAGTTGTGAGACCCTGGAAAAGTCACGATCCCTCACTGTTCCAGGCAACTCTCAGATTATAAATCACACACAAGCTGCTGATCTGCTGTGGATGATATTCCACACCAGGAGTTTCAAACATTAATGACATCCCATGTATCCATCTCCACTTTCCTTCTCTCTCAAAAAAGTAGCCCAATGGGGCGGCTAGGTGGCGCAGCGAATAGAGCACTGGCCCTGGAGTCAGGAGGACCTAAGTTCAAATCCAGCCTCAGACGCTTGACACACTTACTAGCCATGTGACTTTGGGCAAGTCACTTAACCCCAACTGCCCTCCAAAAAGCAAAAAAAAAAAAGTATACCATTCTAGACTCTATCTAAGGGTGAAAGACCATGCCGCCCTTTTCATTAAAATTTCTGTATCTCACCCCAGGTGCATAACACTGTGCTTTGCACACAGTGGGATTTTAATACATGGTTGCTGAATGAATGGATGGTTGGTGAGCACATATGTCTCTTCTGCCCTGGAGGAATCCTGCCTAAACCTGGGCTGGCTGATCCACTGGTAGTCTGGTGACTTGAGATGAGAGTTAGTTTCCAGGCCAAGTTATTCACAGATTCCCATCTGAAATATTCTTCTGAAACCTCCCCTTTATCTAACAGTAGAGGGAGTAAATATGGCCAGGGAAAAAGGGAGAGAGAATTGCTGATTGTCTCAGTAGGAGACAGAAAAACCAAATCCAAAGAAAGGCAGGCATAAGAACTCAAAAGGAGAATTTGTCTAGAACCAGAAAAGCCCACAAATAATTAACACCAACCCCTTCCTTTTAAGAATGAGGAAGCCTAGAGAGGAGAAGTGATATGTTTAGGATCACACAGGACTGTGAGGAGCCAAGGTAGGATTTGAACCCAGGGCATATGACTCTAGTATTCTCACATCTTACTCTGTGACTCAGCGACACTGGTTTCTTTGCTGTTTCTTAAACGTGACACTCCATCGCCATGTTTTACTGATTGTCCCATGTCTAGAAATCTCTCCTCCTCCTCTCTACCTTGTGGCCTCCAAGTACCAGATAAAATCCTACCTTCTACAGGAATATTCTTCTCCCAATCCCTCTGAATTCTAGTTCCTCTCCAATTTATCCTGTGTGTGTCTTTTTTGTGCTTAGCTGCCTGAATGCTGTCTCTCCTCACTAGACCATCAGCTCCCTGAGGGCAGGGAATATTTTTTGGCCTTTATTTCCCCAGAATTTAGCACAGTGACTGGAACACAGTAAGTGCTTAATAATGTTTACTGATTGACTGACAATAAGGGAGCGTGAAGAATAATGGCTCACAAGGAGGTTGGGAACAAGGATGATTGGAAGGCCAGTGGTACCTTAACAGAAACAAGGACTTTAGAATAGGAGCAGGTTTAGGGGTGAAGACAATGAATCCTATTCTGGATACAATGAGTTCAAAGCATCAATGAAATATGCAGATAAAGATAATTAGCAAGTGATCTATGAGTAGAATCTGAGAGATCAGTCTGCTATATATTAACTTGGGAGTAACCTGTGCAGAGAAACATACATTATCTCATTCGTTTAAAATCCCTAAGCATTTGTTAAGTGCCTACTATGTGATGGGTACCGTGCCAGGAACTAGGGGATAAAAAGACAAAAATGAAACATTCTATGTTTCCAATCTTATATTCAACTGGATGAACCCAGATAAGTAGACACAAAGTATTCACAAGATAAATGAAAAGGAGGGTCAGGAGCAAGAGGGCAGGGACAAATGAAAAGATTCAGGGACTGCATTGCATGGGAGGTGGCAGCTGAGGTGTGTCCTGAATGAATCTAGGGTTCCAACAAAGTAGAGGATGGGGATGCATTCCAGGCACTGGGGATCACTCATGAAAAACCATCGAGTCAAAGGGTTGAATGTGTACCGGGAACAGCTAGCTGAGTGTTTGGCTAGCCTTTAAGGTACAAAAAGGGAAGCAACATGAAGGTGAGGCAGGAAGGAGCCGGATTACAGAGTGCTTTAAATCTCAGGCAGAGGACCATCTACTTTATTCTAAAGGCAAGAGCCAATGGAAATTTTTGAGCAGGGAAATGAGTGACATAATCGGACCTAGGCTTTGAGAATATCAGTTTGGCAGCAGGGTGGAAGAGAGATTGTAAGTAGAGAGCCCCATTAGCAAGTTTTCTCATTTGAAACTCAGAACAATCCTGTGAGTCCAGTCAGGCATTATTTTCCTTGCTTAACAGATGAGGAAACTGAGATCCAGAGAAGTTGGGTGATTTGCTGAAGGAGGTTCAGGCAGAATGAAAACAATGGTTCTTTGGTCTCCTAGCCAAGTGTGGTTAGTCCTAAAGTTTTAAAGTGGCTTGTGGGATTATAAGATTTTGAGTTTAAGGGACTTTTGAGATCATACCCTCCCACCTGATTTTTTTTCAGTTGAGGAAACTGAGGCCCAGAGACATTATATGACTTTCCTGAGGAGGCAGAGGGATACTAGACCAGGCTTTTTTCTACCATGTCACCTGTACCAGTAATAATGGCAGCACATTAAAGAAAAAAACCCCATTTTGAAGGGGGCATATTTGCAACTAACAGAAGTGGCCTGGTAGATAGCACCCTGGGCCTGGAGTTAGGAAGCGATGAGTGGCCTCAGACACTTACTAGCTATGTGACTCTGGGCAAGCCTCTGCCTGCCTCACTTTCCTCAACTGCAAAGTGGGAGTAATAATAGCATTTTTTACCTTCCAGAGTGGTTGTACGGATCAAGTGTGATAATATTTGTAAAGAGCTTAGCACAGTGTCTGGGCATAGAGCAGGTGCTTAATATTAAATTCTAAACACTCCTCCCCCTCAGGCCCACAAAAAGGTTCCTTCTCTGGGTGGCTGGACATGACGACTCCTGGGAGAAGCCAGTGGGAAAAACTGAGCCAGAAGGGCATTCTGATCTGAGTATACTAATAGCTTGAGAAAGATCAATGGCTAAGTAACAAATGGGGGATTGAATGAGCCAGTTAAAGATGAAAGGCAAACCTTGAACACTCACTGACATTACATGCACAGCAATCAGATGAAGTTAACTAGAAAGTCTCATACATGATACTATGGCAAAGCAATTGTGGTCACTTAGGTTAATAATAAGAAGACCTCATTTTGTACTTAGAATGGCTTTTGATCAAGAACCTTAAAATTCACTAATTCTAAAAAAAAAAAAAAAAGAAAAAATTCACTAATTCTTCATTTCTTACAGGAACTGATATTCACTAACTCTTCATTCCTTAAAGGAAGCATGGGGGAAGGCAGGCACTCACACACCTAACCTCACACCATCACTTTTTTTGCCCCAATGGCAGCTACCAATTCATACCTTCCAACTCTTGGAAGAGAAACGTTTGCATCTGAAGAGCGGCAGACTGGAGGCAGCTAGTGGTGCAAAGGAGAAAATGTTGAAAATCAGGAAGATCTGAGTTCAAATGTGACCTCAGGGTTCTACCAGCCCTTGTGACCTTAAACTTCTGACTGTCTGTTTCCTCAACTATAAAGTGAGGATAATAATATCACCTACTTCATGGGGTTGTTGTGGGGAATGAAATAAAATGTGTAAAATGAATTTTAGTACAGTGCCTGGCACACAAGTAGGTGTTTTATAAGAATACTTATTCTCTTCCCCCCAATTAAAAGCAAACCCAAAGAGCAAAACTAAAGACTGACTCATTCATTTGATCACTCAAGTAGCTTGTTTATCCATCCTTAATTCACTGATTATTAATTATCTCATCATTTTATAAGCACCTATTGTATACAAACCACTGTACTAAGTCCTGGGGAGACACAGAGATAAGTCAGAATTTCCCTGATACATGGTCCTCATAATCTATGTTCAGGATAATTAGAAACTCAACCTCATCTTTAACCTCTTAGTTTGAGAACCTTAGTTTTAGGTAAAAAAAAAAATGCCCAGAGTTAGAAATGAAATAAAGTTTCTTTTAGGAGTATGGGGTAAATGGTGGTAAATTTTCTCATCTACAGCTATTAAAGAAAATATAACCTGATATGGGCAAGGGTGGTTATTTCCCCTAGTGTATAACATATTAGTCTTCACATAGTAGGTACTTAAAGGATGACGGATGGATGAATGAATGAATGAGAATTTTCAAGGTTTTTAAATGGCTTGTTGTCCTTGTCACCACACATATTCTACACCAAGCTCAAGAATAAAAGGAACAGCAACGAATTGTGAGTGGGCCTGAATTAAATAACAAACACTTTATTTCCACCTTAATTTTTAATGTGCATTAAAGCCCCAAGCCAGATTTTCACCCTGGGAGAACCTTCTCTGTATTTCACCTTTCCATCAGGCTGAAACCAACTGATTCCATATAAAAGTCTGGAGATGAAACGGGGGGAGGTGAAGATGATGTCAGACCCAGGGTAGGGAAGGAGGTTAATAGCTAGCATTTACAGAACACTTTAAGGTTAGTAAAGTGCTTTACTTGGGGTTAGGAGTAAATGAATGCTTGTGCTAGAAATAGGGATAAAATGGAGTGATTTTAAAAAATAATTAGCTGTAAGCATTCCCTCCAGCCCCATATCCCTCCTACCTTTGTTCTTTCTGATCCTAGAGACAAGAGCAGAGAAAACATCCAGACTAGTTAATAATAATAACTACTATTTATGTTGCACTCTAAGGTTAGCAAAGTGCTTTATAAATATTGTCACTTTTGATTCTTGAAACAACTCTGGGCAGCAGGTGCTATTATTATTGACATTTTACAGATGGGAAAAGTGAGGCTGAGAGAGGTTAAGGGATTGGCCTAGAATTATGTGGCTAGGATTTAAATTCCTGACTATAAATGTAGCATTCTCTCTACTGCAGCACTTAAGTTGTCTGCCTCAGGTTAAAAAAGACCTTAATCCTAGCAGTAACAGAGTATTGTTATCCCTTCCACATCGAGATTTTCCCATTGTGGGTTTTGATATATTTTGGGTTTGCACAAGAATTCTGGGGGAGTTTTGTGGAAGCTGTAAACAACTTGTGAAGGCCGGTAGATGACAAAGAAAAAGGATTAGAAACTCAGAAATGCATAAAATATATGTATAATATCAATCCAAATTTCACACTAAGATACTGTAAACACCCCATAAAAGAAAAAGAAAAAAATTCAGACTTCTCTGGTACAGATGGAGGGCCAAAAGATTCTTTGAGAATTTTCCAGATTGTGGTAGGGGGTGGGGTGGGGTGCTGTACCCCTAACCCCTTCGATGTGGAAGGCATAACGGTACATGACTGAGCAGATCTACCTTCTGAAGAAAAGGTTTAGATTTTACAGTATGCTTTTTAGAGGTAAAGCAAGTCACCTTAGAAATGCTTATCAAGGCGGAGTTGGGGAAATAACCAATCACCAAACTTCTAAATGAATGCCCTGTTGATGCTAGGTCAGTGGCATTATCCTTGTATGAGATTTCACTTCTGGGACGGCTCAATCATAACCGTTCTCATAATATCAAACTCCTTCATTTAGTCACATGTGGGAGAGGGACAAAAAAAATGAAACAGAGCTTTGGGGCTCAGTTTAGGTTAAATTCTTATGCTCATTCATATGAAGAAGTAGTCCTGACTTTCCATAGGTTTTCTGTACACTTATCTTGTAAAGACATCACAGATGGGCAATGAACTGGGAATCAAGCTGAATAGGAGCCAGTTAACTAGCATTTATTAAATGCCTACTATGTACTAGGCACTGGTAACTGTTGATACAAGAAAGGCAAACCCCCCCTCCCCCCAACCCCAAACAAATACTCTGTGATCTCAAGGAGAATGATGTCTACTGGGGTGGGCAGAAGGGAAAGACAGAATACAGCTATGTACAAAACATGATAGAGACCAGATAAATCAAGAGCAGGCACTAGGTTAAGGAGGACTGAGACAGACTTTCTTGTAGAAGGTGAGACTTACAAGTCCAGGGAAGCTATAAGTGTCATATTTGAGGAACAGAAAGGAGACCACTATCACTGGATTGAAGAATATGTGGAGGGGAGTGAGGTATAAGAACCGGAAAGGCAGGGGGGGCCAGGTTGTGAAGATCTTCAGAAGCCTAACACAGGATTTTATAACCGATCCTCGAAGTAACAGGAGTTAATGCTGCAGTTAATTGAAATGGGAGTGGGGTGGGGTGGTCAGACTTACACTTTAGGAAGATCAATTTGACAGCTGAGTGGAGAATGGATTTGAGACAGGAGACCAATCAGCAGAGTAGCATGTTTGATAGTCCCAAACTGCTTCCTGATACCCTGTAACATTGATATTCTCCTGATGAAGCTACGTAGCCACAAGTCATGGGATGCCATGATCTCAGAAGAATCAATATTGCCAGTGACCCCAAGGGCAGTAGTGAGAGGCATGGTGGGTGTACGTGGACTGAAGCATACTCCCAATGATGACTTCTGGGTAACAAGAGGGGAAAAAAGACAACATCCAAGAAATGGATAACCAGGAAAAGAGGTGGGCAGGTCATGAAGTGAGGGTAAGGGATAATGGATAGATACATGGGTGTTGCACTGATCCTCATGAAATATTCAATGAACTAAAGGGAGACCTCCAATAAAAGGGGCCTACCCTTGGTTCAGGATTTATAGAAAGATATGGGCCAGAATCAAAAGGGATGAGACAATGAGGATGAGCCATGATCTGTGTCTCCTCTGGCACTATCCACAGCAATGAGATCATGGACCCACTGAAGTAAATTTTAAAGCAAAGACCGATCCCTTACTGAAAGTGGATAAACTGTAATTAAAAAAAGAAATTCCCTCCTGCGTTGCTTCCCTCTTGTTTTTCCCTCCCAAGTTTTTGTTCTTCTACATTCAGAACTGTTAACTCTTTCATAGCCACCATATAATTCTTTGTTTATAACTCTGAGATTTTCCCATTGAAATTGAAAAAAAAAATCTAATTTCCCCAATTCTTTTCCTTCCCTCATGAATATGTATTCTTGGGTCACATACCCAAGCCAATGGCCTCCTGGTGCTGAGCCTGTGTCCAGAAAGACTGATTGCCAGAGTCCCTTGCAGGCTATGCAAGTACAAATATCTCCTGAAAGCTTCCATTCTTTGTTTGGCCTGGTCATTTTCTTGGCACAAACCGTCCTCACAGTTTAATTATACAAAGAGAACGCTTGGGTGCTGGGGAAGAGGCTTGGAAGGCCAGACAAAGAAAACAGCTCCGTGTGTGTGTGTGTGTGTGTGTGTCTGTATGAGTGTCCTGCCACACTAAGCCAGTCCCTCGGTTTTCTATTTCATTAACAACGTAGCACAATAAACAGAGACAAAAATGCTCCATTAACTTTCTGAACAACACATAAAACAAACAAACAAACAAAACCAGATAACATGGAATAATAAGACAGAATCTCTCCTCTCATTCACTCCCTCCCTTGACAGAAATCACTAGGAAAGAAGAAAACAATAAACATTTATTAAATACCTACTATGTGCCAGATACTGTGCTAAGTATATTACAAATATTATCCCATTTGATTGCTCACAAGGTTAAGTGCTGTTATAATCCTCATTTTACAGCTGAAGAACCGAGTGCAGATAGAGATAAAGTGACTTGTCCAGATTCACACCACTAGTAAGTGTCTGGGTCTCTCTAGTGAACTGGGTCTTCTTGACTCTAGGCCTAGCAACAGTCTATTCACTTAGTGGACAGTGGAAATAAGGGGCTAGCTGCCCAAAAGAGAAACTTGTTTTGTGCTTCAAAATGGAACTATCACAAACATTGTAGCCTCGGTGTTTTGTTAAACTCTTTGGAAGAAAAGCCCAGACCCTCTTTCCTGCCCAGTGAGTCATCTATTCCTTGTAACAACAGCAAAAAAAAAAATTAAAGGAAAGGAACAAAAAACGTGGCTGGGCAATATATACAATATTGTTTACCATGGCTCCTGACCTCTGCAAAGAATGGAGAGACGTGCAGGGGGAGTCAAGCTTGGTGACTACAATTAGTTTGGGTTTTTGCTCTCTCCGTTCATACTGTTTTAGCCACAAAAGTTTTAGGACAGTTTTAAGCTATTCAATCTATAGATTTAAAAATGCACTAAGACTTTTGGGACACCCTGTACTGTCTGTCTTGGTGCTGCTTACTTCCTTCTGCATCAGCTTATGGATCTTTTCATGATTCTCTGAATTCCTCATATTCACCTGTACCATCGCCATGCCATTTCATGACCTTCTTGTCATTAACTATTCTTCCAAAAACAACCAAAAACCCCCCTAATTCCAAGAGAGTTCTGGTGACTTCTAACATGTTCATGCAGTGAAGACAGTCTCAGGCTCAGGAGCAGAACTGAGGTTTGCGACTCCAACTCTATGATCTTTTCCTTTTATCACTCTCTCTTCCTAGTAATCTTCTGATCTGTGGATCATCTGAGGCAGATGGTAATTCACTTTCTTTTCTCTTAAAATTAATTTTTTTTACTGATATCTTGATACTGATATCCCAAAGCCTAGTCTTCCAGTCAGATGGCTCTTACGAGCGACCTTGGATAAGGCTCAACTCTTCCGAGTCTCAGTTTCTTCAATGCCCAAGAAAGCAGAGCCACTGAGCTGCGAGATCAGGAAGGCTGAGCAGTAGCCATTTACCGCCAGTGGTAGCTTTTGAGGGGATACTGATCGGGCACTTATAATAGTGTTACTATCCCAGGATTCTGTGCTGGTGTTCGTAAACTGGTCCTTTTATTGTCCAGGGAGGCCTATTAGGTGGGGGCAATGCAACTCTGGGACTCTAGGTACCAGGGGGGGCTTCTTTTATCTCAGTGTTTACGCTCCCCTGTACTCTGTGGGGGACTCAGGACAATGTCTTGGGCATTGGCCTATCCATGGGTGGCCTATACTATATGCTGCTTGCGATCTTAGATACTTTAGAAGGTTGGGCACTGGTAATTTTGCAAAACATCAACAGCAATGCATACTGATTCCTTCTCTCGTCTTTTGGGTATGACAGTCATCTGTAAAATGGGGACAGTGAAGTTGTGTAAAACTTACTTCACAAAGGTATAATGTAAGACAAAAGAAATAAAGCATATGAAAGTGTTTTCCCATAGTAAATAAACCACTATGCTGAATGTCAGTTATTATCAAGTATTACTTCTTGACTCTTCCAAGTGAGAGAGCAATTCAAATTTCTTCTCTTCTTTATCTTTTGTATGTTTAAGGTTAATTTAAAAGGTGCCACCATAGGTGGAGTGCTGGGCCTGAAGTCAGGAAGACTCATCTTTCTGAGATCAAATCTGGCCTCAGTTACTTACTAGTTGTGTGACCCTGGGCAAGTCACTTAACCCTGTTGCTTTAGTTTTCTCATCTGTAAAATGAGCTGGAGAAGAAAATGGCAAACCACTCTAGTATCTTTGTCACCCCCCCTTCCCGAAACACACAACCAAAACCAAACCAAATGGGGTCACAAAGAGTCAGACACAACAGAAAAACAACTGAACACAAAAGGTGAGAGAGAATAAAAATAATTTCTGGTCCATACAGCAGCTTTCCCACCTCTATAAAATATCTATGTGAATAGTTTATATACATGTTAAGGATGGCCTTGGTGAAACCACGAGAAGAAAAGGAAAGCCAAGCTTTGCAGATCATATTTATAACAGACTTCATATTTATAGTCACATAACTAATAGAGGCACAGAGTCTGGAACAAGGGAGGTGCCAGCTGCCATTTTAATGGGTGAGGCAACATGTATACAAACAGGTCCATTAGCCCCCTCTCCCTCCCAGTAGATGGAAGGTGATCTTAGAAGGGAAAACAGAACATAGGATTGGGGCTGCAGTGGCACCATAAAGGAAGCCCTTGCTTCCACTTTCAGTATGCCTATGACAAGCTAAAGCATGTCCACAGCAGTGTGACCAGGATTGTGAAAGGAGTTTATGAGGATCAGCTGAAGTAATGGGGGGGTGTTTAGCCAAGAGAAGTAGAGAAATTGGGAGGATGGGTTTAAGGGGGCGGGGAGGAGAAAGAAGGGCTATGATAGCTGTCTTCGGGTATTTGGAGAGCTGTCATGTGGAACAAGGGATTAGTCTTGTTCTCCTTGGCCCCAGAGGGCAGAGCCAGGAGCAGATTTTGGCTTCTTGTCAGAAAGAAATTTCCAAACAATGGTGCCAGCTTAGTTCTTCCTCACTGAAGGTGGGGAAGCATGCTAGCTAGGAGTGCGGGTGTTATAAGAAACCCCACTGGTATCTAAGGAAATTTGCAATTAAATTAGGTTACTTTTCTGCCACTGGGAAAATGGCTGGCTAGTGAGGGGGGAAGGGAGGTTAAAATGATGCCTCTGCCCAAGAGGGACCTGGTTGGTCATGGCGTAGTGTGGTTTCCATTTTCTGGGAGGGGTTGAATTAGGTAACCTCAGAGGTCCCTTTAAAGTCTGTGATTTTGTAATCTTCTGATCTGTGGATCATCTGAGGCAGATGGTAATTCACTTTCTTTTCTCTTAAAATTAATTTTTTTTACTGATATCTTTTGCTTTTCTATCACCTTTCCTTCTGTATATATTCCTCTCTCTCCTCTATGCAGTGAGTCTTCCTTGTCATAAAAGATGGAAAAAAGCAGTTTAACACAAGTAACCAATGTCTCAATGGAGTCTGATAGTACATGCAGTGTTCCACATCCACAGTCCCCCACCTCTGCAAAGACAGTTTCTGAGATCTTCTGAAGTCAAGTCCATCATTAGAATTCTATTGCATTCAGATGCAGTAATTCCCTTTCTTTCACTTTCCTTTTTATTTCTAGCCCCTAGATCAAAAGTAAGAGGTGAGCTTACTACCCCCAGGTAGAATATAAGCTTCTTTGTTTTCATCTTAGAAACCAGTGTAACTAGCACCCTAACTGGAACTTAATAGGCACTGAAGAGATGCTTGATGGTCAGCATAGGTGGTAAGTAGGAGAGTCAGAATTGAAACCCAGGTCCTTTGCCCTCCAGATACAGAGCTCTCTTCACAGGGGCCATCTCCAGTCATCCTGATCTATATCTGGCCACCGAACCCAGATGGCCCAGGAGGAGAAAGTGAGGTTGGTGACTTGGCACAGCCCTGCCTCACTTAAATCCAATTCGCTTGCAAGTCATGGCATCTCCTTCCTGAAGTCATGGCCCTCTTCAAGAAGGACAAACAACATTTTTTTTTTTTTTGCAGTATAGTATAGCCTTAAGGTAATTAACAGTTATTGCTGAATTGCACTGAATTTCTTCTCCCACCTCCTTTATCCCCAGGCAAAAATAGGGGAAAAAAATGGCAGGCCTGGTGACCAATCAACAGTTGTTTATTAAGGGCCTACTATGTGTTGAACTCTGACAATATTAAAAAAAAAAGTAGAGCAATCCTGGAGCCCAACGAGTTTGTAGTGTATCTGGGGATATGACAGCATGTGCACAGGGAAGTAAATCTAAGGTAATTTGGTAGGAGAGCAGGGAAGGCTGCCTGTGGCATCTGGGTAGAGATGGGATGAGCACAGATGGGAACAGGGAATTCAAAGGTGAGGAGAGACAGCATTCTTGGCCAAAAGGGCAACCTGTGTAAAGACAAAGCTAGGAAAGAGAACATGGGGACAGAGGCGTCATCGTGAAGGCCGGTATGGCCCGTGGGGGTGGGGGGATGTATGGGTCCCACACTTTTTTACCTTGCCTGTGACACTTCCTGTCTGGTGCTGTTATTAAGCCACCATCAACAATAACAGTGTTAATGAATTTCAGGCTGATGAATGCTGATTGCAGGGTGGAGGGTGGGGGGAAATCAAGAATGAATTGATTATAACTATAATAAATGATGCTTGTTCTTTGGGAAGGGGCTATGAAGAGATGAGCTGCTGTTTTGTGAGATTTCTTCTCTGCTGTCCCTGATAGTCAAATTGCACTGAATGACCCAGAGCAGTCGGAATTTCCAGTTCTGCCTGGTCCAGCAGAAGAGGCCCAGAAAGGTGGAATAAAATCCCCAGCTGAAGAAGGCCCAGTGTTCCTGAGAGCAGCTTTATTTATGAACAACAAAGGCTTTTATAGAAAGGATGGCCTTAAGTAGAGCTAAGCAAATCCAATTACTTTGGAAATGCCCCCTGCACACCTGTTTTTTAGGCTGCACAATAACATGCTTTGCAATGTGTGAGAACAGAAGGAAATTTTCTCTTGGAGACCGCCATTTTAGCAGCCCACCCCCCATTTCTCGGTAGCCATTTTCCCACTGGCAGAAAGATAACCTAATTTAATTGCAAATTCCCTTGGACCCCAGTGGGGTTCCAGTAATATTAAGTCTTCAGTTTAGGAAGGTACAATTTTTCAGTGGTACTTCCTGGGCTAACTCTAAATTGTCCATTTTAAGGGGACACAAAGAGAAAAATGGGGAGACTCATAATAATTGATATGTATATCAAAGTACTTTACAGGGAGTATCTCACTTGACTTGATCCTTCCACAACCAGGTGCAGCAGGTGTTATTTTAACAGATACTGGAATATCTGTTGGACAATATTTTCCACTTAATACAATTCATAATAGGAGCAACCACCATTTATGTAGCATTAAAAAGTTTATAAAGTGCGTCATATGCATTATATAATTTGTACCTCCCAACAACCTTGTAAGGTATGTGCTACAACCTAGCTTAAGATACCCATTTTACAAATGAGGAAACTGAGGCTCAGAGAACTGTTCTACCTTATCCAAGGTGACATAGCTATTGCATTCACTGCTGATGAATGGAGGTGTGAGTGGTGGTCAAAGGAGGAGCAACAGAGTCCATTCCAGAGATTAGGAAATAACATGAAAACTAGGTTATGCCCAAACTCACTGATATTAAGCAGAAAAGGGAAGAACAATAATAGCTCAGTTCTAGAGCAGTTTTACAGTTGAAGTCATTCATTTAACATTTATTAAAAGTGTATTACTTATGGTCCAGGCACGGGGGCACAAAGACCAAAATGAGATGGTGCCTGCCCTTAAGGTGGCTGTGTCTATTATGTGTATGGATGGAGGGGGGGGAGAGGGAGAGGGAAGGAGGGAGAGAGAAAGAGAGAATATGAGAATAATCAGCAGCGTGATAGGTTAACCAAAAAAGTAATGGGATTTTAGTCTGCATTAATATCTGAGAGAGGTGATAATGTCACTGTATTCAACTTTAGTCAGACCACACCTGGAGGGTTCAATTCTGGCCATCACATTTTAGAAAAGACTTTGATATGCTGAAGGATATACAGAGGCAACGAACCAGTATGATGAGGGTTCAAAAACTCCAAGTCACATGAGGTCCTGATGGAAAGAACTAGAGATTTTAGTGTGGTGAATATTTATTGGAGGGTGAGGTGGGGACTGATAGCCTTTTTTTTTTTTTTAATAGATTTTAAGGGCTATCATATGGAAGTGCAATTAGACTTATTTTGTTTGGCCCCAGAGGGGCTAAGACACCAATGGTGCAAGGTGCAAGACACCAATGAGTAGAAAGCAGAGTGCCAGATTTTGCCTCAATGTAAGAAAAACCAAACATCCCAACAAATGGTTCTGTTCAAAGGTGGAATGGATTTCTTTGGGAAGTAGTGATATCTCTATCACTAGAGGTGCTTGGGGTAGTGGAGTGGGGATTTCTGCTCCAGTAAGAGGACTCTATAATCTGAGTCATTTGAGTTTACACAGTATTTACTTCATACGAACCCAAAGCAGTAAGCTGTATAAGCCATATGAATCCTATGGTTAAGAGGAGTTAATAAATAATAATGGTATTGATAATGAAATACTTCACATCTGTACAGAACTTTAAAGTTTGCAAAACTTTACTCACACCAGCACTGTAGTTAGATAGCATGTATACTATTATTCCCATTTTACAGATGAGCAAAGAGAGTCCCTAAGAAGTTAATATGACTTCCCTTAGGTCACCCTGCTGTGTCTGGGGCAGAGTCAAACACAGGGATCAGGATTATTAGAATGGCACAGTGAGTTTGGACCCACCAGGTCAAACTGTTCATTCAGTCACACAGCTAGTGATGGCCTTGTCTTCACTGCCATGTTTTCTACCTCCACTTCTATCCAGGACCAGTGCTTTTTCCCCTCTATCCTCCCTGAAGAACCCATCCATGACACCTCTCTCCAGAACCAACTGAGTAGCACTTGCTGGACCAGAAACCAAAAAGACATTATTTCACGTAGGCTTTGAGGAAGAAGGGTGGCAGCTTTCATGTTTCCAGGTTTTGAATGGCACAAATTCTTTCTCTATGTCCAACAGTGAAGTTAAGTAAGTTAATGTAAGTTAAACTTACTTTAAGAAGTAGGGTTAGTTTCAGCACTGAATAGGGATGGGGAGACTTTTGGTCAAGGCATATCTACACTGCCTAGCATTATGACACCCTCTCTTAAAATAGGGGAGTGCCATTTCTAAGATGGTAGGGGACAGATGGCTTCCTTGGTGGTACTAATACTGGCCCGGAAAACATCTCATCCTACTTTGTGGGAGAGGAGTTCAGCGGGAGAACGAGTGTTTGTGCTGCTGCCCTAGAAGAACACGTGCATTCAGATAATTACACAACCTCTCTCCATTGCGGCTCCATCTAACTGCGAAGATGCTCGCTTCCAGACACCACTCTGCTCTCTTCCTGTACAGAACACAGGTGAGGGAGGGATGGACAAAGGGACAGGACAGAAAACCTTCAGGGGGCAGGGTAAGTAATTCCTATTTGTGGGCTTTAGGAGGAGAGAGGCTGGAGGCAGGAAGGCAAAAAAGAGAATCCATCATGAGAGAGTACAAGAAGATGGGGCAGTCAGTCAGTCAACATGCATTTATTAAGTGATTTATTAAGTGCCTACTAAGACACTGTGCTAAGCTGAATAAGCTGGGTTCCTTCAGAGCTCAGTTCAGAGGATGCCTTCTACACACGCTCTTTCCCAGCACCCCTCCTCCCAAATGCCAGTGCCTTCCTCCTCCTCCCCGCCAAAATCTTGCTGATTCTCCCTTAGAAGCAAAATCCTTCTTTTTGCTTAAAAAATGTTTGTTGATTGACTAACTGATTAACAGGGGATGGAGCTTGAAGCTGACTCCTCAGAGGTGAAATGACTTATCCATGGTGACAGAGCTAAGTGTTAGATCTGAAATTTAAACCCAGGCCATTTGGATCCAAGTTCAACATGCCTGTTCCACTGTGACATATTGGTAATGGTTGACTGATCTCTTGATCCTTGAGGAAATTAATGGTGATAAATCACCAAAAAGACAGTGGGAAACACAGTCAGCTCCTACCACTAGCCACAGCCTGAGTGTTATTTCTTGACTAATGGAGAGTCCTTGATGTGTAATACATTCTCAAACCATTCCTTTGTCTCCTCCACCATCCTGGTTATAGTCACAGGTCTTAGGATGGAAAGGACTCTCTAACTCCTTGCCTGCTACATCAATTCTTTCTATGACATCCTCTATAAATCTCTGCTTGAATTCTCTTAGGGACAAGGAGTTCACTACCTTACAAGGCAGTCTATTCCATTTTGAAGCAGCTAGGTCATACAGGGGATAAAAAACTGGCCCTGAAGTCAGAAAGACCAGAGTTCAAATTTGACCTTAGACACTTACTAGCTGTTTGATCCTGGGTATGTCACTTAACCTCTGTCTCCTCAGTTTCTGCAACTGAACACAGAACACAGTAGCATCTCCCTCCCAGGGCTGTTGTGAGGCTAAAGGAGATAACAGTTGTAAAGCACTAGGCACTTAATAAAAGGTCAGGGAGCCATTAATCATTGCCATTACTTAAGCGGGCTCAGAGAGGAGGCTCAATTGGAATATCTGATTTAGATGAATTTTGAGTACAGCGTGCCCTTTAACTGAAGGATCTTTTTTTTTTTTTAAGATAAGGATCTGTCTAGCCCTACACAAATTTGTGTAGCACGTGAAGAATTGTACCCCTGTGACCTTGGATAAGTCACCCTCCCTCTTTCCCTTCCCCCCCATCAGGTTCCTCATCTGTAACAGGAAGGGGTTGGATAGAAAGCTTCTAGCATTTAATAAAAGCTTGTTCCCTCCTTCTCCCCCTTTCCACTTCTGTACTTTAGGAAGATAATCAGGATTTGGTAGAGTGGAAAGAAGAGGAGATCTGGAGTCAGAAAACCTCAAATCCCAGATCTGCTACTTACTACTTAATGACCTTAGGTCAATCACTCTATCTCTTAAGTCTTCATCTCTAAAATTGGGGGACTGTATTACATAATCTTGAGTGTTTTTTTTTTCAGAGCCTATCATTTCATCCCTGTTCTGTTTGTGCACCTCAGAAGTAGAGACTAACTTACTAGTACATTGTTAGAGAAGGAAATGGCAAACCACTCCAGAATCTTTGTCAAGAAAGCCCCAAATGGGTCATGAAGAGTCAGACATGACTGAAACAAGTAGACACCATCACGCCAAGTACTTACTACGTACACAGCTGGACTCAGACACTTACTAGCTATGTGACCCTGGGCAAGTCACTTTACCCTGTTTGCCTTAGTTATTCATCTGTAAAATGAGCTGGAGAAGCAAATGGCAAACCACTCCAGGATCTTTGTTAAAAAACCCCTAATGGGATAGCTAGGTAGCACAGTGAATAGAGCACTGGTTCAGAAGTCAGGAGGACCTGAGTTAGAATCTGGCCTCTGATACATAATACTTCCTAGCCATGTGACCTTGGGCAAGTCACTTAACCCCAATTGTCCAGCCTTCCCCTCTCCAAAAAACAAAATATTCCCCCCAAAACCAAACCCCAAATGTGGTCACAAAGAGTCAGACATGACTGAAAAAAAAAAAAACAACTGAATGACCACTGCAAGCACAAATTTATCTAAGAAAAATCGAGGGGTAGCTAGGTGGCCATAGTGGATACAGTATTGGATATAGTATCTTGGAGTCAGTAAGCACTGGGCTTAAATCTTACTTCAGACACTAACTAGCTAACTGCGTTACACTGGGCAAGCCACTTAATCTGAGGTCTTAGTTTCCTTGTCTGTAAAATGGGGATAATAATTGTACCTACTTCCCAGGGTTGTTGTAAGGATCAAATGACGGCTCTGCAAACTTCTGAGCTATATAAATGCTAGCTATCTTATTATTAATAATGGTAATAATGATGAGGAGGAGCTTTGTCTTTGTCCAGGCCCGTAAAGAGCTTTGCAAACCTTCGAGCACTGTATAAATGCTAGCTAATAACAGTAATGATGGTGATGAGAATCTTTGTCTCTGTCCAGGCACACACAGGACTTAAATTACATACGCTGGCACTCTCCTTACTGGGGTAAAGTGAGGCAGAATTATCTAATTAGATAGCAGGTATTTCTCTAGCCTTCCCCAATCATTTCTCATCTCCCTCCTTCCTTCTTGTTTCTTTTACTGCCACATAGCTGAGGACCAAGACTTGCCCAAACCTATTCATCCATTATTCCTGGTCATGTGGCGATATACCAGATGTGAGTAGGGGGCGCTGAAGCAGCTGACTGACTGGTTCTTCTTTCCCTACACTAAAAGTGTCAAGCCCTAAACTTGAGCCTTGAAAGGAAAAGAAATCCCAAATGTTAGTGCCTTGTTTTAACCATACTTGATTCATTCCTCTCTGTTTCTCTCCTCCTACTCAAACCAATCCTTTATTCTCTGTAGAATGGTAGTATGGAGAAATAATAGGAGTTTTAGATTTCAATTAATTTGCCTCCTGTTGCTGTGTAACTCTGGACGGGTTACCATTCTTTAACTGAATGGGATTAAGAATTTTTTCTTTTTAAAATGGAGGGTACAAGGAGTGCTGGAAATGAACCAAATTCCCAAATTTGCATAATTCCATTTAGGTTCTGGAATTTAGAGCTGTCAGAAACCTTTACAGTTGAAAAACTGGAGGGTCAGAGAAGACTCGCCCAAGTCACACATCCCTTATTCCAGGGTAAAAAGAAAAGGGAGAAATGATGTTGAATTCTAGCACTGACTTTAGAGTTATAACCATAAGGTGATAAATAATTGCCAGCTTCTGGAATGGGACAAAAAAGGGGAAGTTCCTTGGGGAAGGGTGATCTCAGAAGGGCAGAGAAAGAGAGAGAATATGCAACTTCAAATCTGATTAGAAGTGGCTAAAATCAGATTTTAAGTTAGTTATCTATAGTTAAAAATCTCCCCCCTCCCTTCTATTTTTTAGGGTAAGAATGGAGGATTGAGAGAGATGAATTTAATCAAACTAATTGCTTAATTAAATCTTCTTAGGTCACAGCTGTATTCTTCAAGGTTAATGCAAACCTTGGTTGAAACCTTCATTAGGTGGTTCACAAGTGGTTTTTATTTTGGCTGGGGGGTGGGAGGAAGGTGGGTGCAGATTTCAGTTAGATATGGTGAGGGTACACACCTTCACAGCAAGGAATTGCCAAAAGGGCTGAGTAAGAGTGATGGAATTCCCTTTGGAGGGCTTTAGCAAGAAAGGGATCATGGAATTAGATTAGAGCTGGAAGGGGTGGCAGCGCTGGGGCAGCCTTAGGTAGTGGGAAGCACCTTACACTGGGAGTCAAAAGACTTGGGTTCTAGGTCTGACTCCCTACTAACTAGTGGTATGACACTGGGCAAGACCGCAGTCAGTCAGTGGCTAGTGTTGGACTTTCAGTCAGAAAGGCTTGAGTTCAGATCCTGCCTCTAACACTTGTTAGTTGTGTGTGGACAAGCCACTTAACCTTTGTCAGCTTTAGCTTCCTCATCTATAAAATGGGTAGAATGATAGCACCTACCTTAACAGGGTTGTTGTGGGGTTTAAGTAAAATAATATTTGTAAAGTGCTATATAAATGCTAGCTATTCTTCTAATCCATTAGGTAAGGATAACAGTGCCATGCCTACCTCATGGGGCTGCAGTAGGGATCACATAAGCAAACAAATAAAAACACTCTGAGAACTGTGTGGAAGTGTTTAGTCAGTCAACAAACATTTATTAAACACCTACTATGTGCTAGGCACTGTGCTAAGTGCTGGGGATAGAAAAACAGACAAAGGACAGTCCCTGCCCTCAAGGAACTTACAATCTAATGGGGGAGACAACAAGCAAACAGATACGTACAGACAGGCTATATTCAGGATAAAAAGGAAATAAGTAACAAAACAAAGACCCTGGAATTATTAGGGGTTGGGGAAGGCTTCCTGTAGAGGGTGGGATATTAGTTGGGCCTTAAAGGAAGCCAGGGAGGGGGGTAATCAGAGAGGAGGGCCAGGCAGGGGGAAAGACAGCCACAGAGAATACCCAGAGGTGAGAGATGAAGTATCTTGTTTTCGAACATCTGGGAGGCCAGCATCACTGGATGGAAAAGTACTTGGTTGGGGGAGTGAAGTGTAGGAAGACTATAAAGATAGGAGCGGTCCAGGCTATAAAGGACTCTGAATGCCAAGCAAGGAAGCTGCATAGGTGAGCTCAGCAGGTCTTGGCAACAGACTGGATATGGGGTGGGGGGCAGCAGTGAGAGATAGTGAGGAATCCAGGATGACTTGTAGGTTGTGAATCTGAGGGACTAAGCTGGTCTTAGTCTTAGAGGACTATGCCCTCTACAGTAACAGGGAAGGCAGGAGGGGGAAGGGTTTAAAAAAAAGGAAAGATAATTCATTTTGGACAAGTTGAGTTTAAGACATCTCCTAGACATCCAGTCTGAAATATCTGAAAGGCAGCTGGAAATATGAGATTGGAGCTCAGCAGACAGATTGGGGTGGGAAAGGTAGATTTGGAAGTCATCAGCATCGGGTTGGTAATTAAATCCATGGGAGCTGATGAGATCAATAAATGAAGTAATACAGCAGAAGAGACCAGGGCCCAGGATAGAACCCTGAGGGACACCTATGGTTAAGAGGGTACGATCTGGGATCTGGATGAGGATCTGGCAAAGGAGACAGAGAAGGAGTGGTCAGACAGGAGAACCAGAAGAGAATGGAGTCTTTTCTTTTCTTTTTTGGAGGGCAGAAGGCAGGGCAATTGGGGATAAGTGACTTGCCCAAGGCTAAGTTAAGTGTTAAGTGTCTGAGGTTAGATTTGAACTCAGGTCCTCCTGACCACCTGTGCTCTATTCACTGCACCACATAGCTGCCCCAAAAGAGTGGAGTCCTAAAAATCTAGAGAGTATTAAAGAAGAGATAGTGATCAATAGTGTCAAAGGCTGCCAAGAGGTAAAAGAGAATGAGAACGGAAAAAAGGCCACTGGATTTAGTAACTAAGAAATCAGCAGTAACTCTGGAGACTGCAGTTCCAGTGGAATGATAAAGCCAGAAAGCCAGACTGTAAGGGGTTAAGAAGTGAGAGGCATCAGAAGAAAAATGCCAAGTAATCCAAATGGCACTGGGGTAATACATGATGGGTGCTTGGGGCAAGTTACCAATGACAGTCTAGTCTAACATGTTCCAGGGTTTAGCGCATGGTAAGCACTTTAAAATGTTGGTTGAGGCTTGGTTGATTGAAAACTTTTGTCCCAAAGTAGCAAAAAAAATAAACCAAACCCCCCCCCAAACAAAAACAAAACCCCTACCATATATCATGGAAGATATTTATGACCAGAAAGGGATGTGGGCCAATCGTATGATGAGAATACAAGACAACAGGCATAATCCTGATAACCCCAAGATTTTAAAAGAGCCAGACTGGGTTTTCTGTGTAAATCTTTTAAGGAACTATTTTTGGAAAGATAGTCATCCAATACATATTTATTAAGTGACTACTATGATACATGGACAAGAATGTGGGTGTATAGAAGGAAAACCCACAGAGGATAAGATCATGGATTTGATGGTGCAGCCAAGGAACGAAGTAATAGGTGTGGAAGGGTGGATGAGACAGTGTGAACAGACCTGGTCTTTTCAGTGAAGTTGCTTCTTACAGGAAGTAACACTCTCTGAAAGACTAAGCTCCAGGATTTACTCACAGCAGCATTGGTCATAAGGTGATAAAATAGTCCCAGTGCTTATAAAGATGACAACATTTCCATCTGAGTCAGTGAGGCCCAGTGAGCTTAAGTTTCTAACATGGTAAATTTGATTGCCTCTGAGAGAGAGTGAGTGATTTCCCATGATCTGAAAAGGGCAAGTGATATGTCAGGCTTTTCCCCCTTTGCTCTGATTATAACATTTTCTCTCCCTATCAATGCCCACCCATACGGGATGCCTCTAGATTCATAAATCTAGTATGATCATCTTTTAAAAAACCATCACACTGAAAGGGAGAATATCTGAGTTTCTAATTCTGATTCTGCCACTATCCTGGTATACAGCTTAAATGAGTTAACATATGAAAGTGCTCTGCAAACTTTGAAGTTTTTAACAGTTCTTATGACTATTTAGTCCTCACAACAAACCTGTGAGGTAAATCCTATGATTATTTCCCATTCCCCCCCCCCCCGCCCTTTTTTAACAGATGAAGAAACCAACTAAGAGAGGTCGGGTGATTTGCCCAGGGCCACACTGCTGGTAAGGGACAAAGTTTGAATTGTAGCATGTAATAGTAATAGTAATTTGAAGATCTTCCTTGCCCCTTAATAAGCCTAAGGGAATTTGAAGACCTTCCCTGCTTTGGAAATAAACTCTGCCTCCAAGAGGCTGAATGTAGTTACATGGAGCCTGTGGTGGGAGGAGTTTGTTGAAGGGTGGAGCAGAGGCCACAGGAAATGGGAGTCAGAGCTAGCTAGACTGGGAGAAGAGTACACCTCCAAGGGAGTCAGTTAGGCTCGTGAGTAAATGTTGGCTTTTTGTTGGTTTGTGGAAAGGCTAAAGGATGCTGTGGCTCTCTGTGATGTTATGGCTTATTAACATCTCTGCTACTATGATGGAACTGGCTTACTGGTTTTTGGATTCAGTTTTCTGGTGTCTGAATAAATATTTTGCTTTTGTCTTCTATAGGAGAGTCTGTTATATTTTGCAATTGAGCACTATGCAGGTATATTTACAGTGATTGTGGGCACTATGAATATTGCATTGGCACTACAGGCATCCCTGAGCTTGAGTCTAGCACTCTATCCACTATGCCACATAGTTCATATATGATTGGAAGAACTGAACCCCATCAGGTCAGAAGACAAAAAGAAATTGTCCCTAAACATAAGTCAAGTCAATAAGCATTTATTGAGTATTTATCATGTGCTGGGTGAGCACTGTGTGAAATCCTAGGAATAGAAATACAAGTCAATAAAATGACAACTTAAGGAGTTTGTATTCCGTTGAGGAAAAGACAACTCATAAGAGGGATCTGAAAAGGTGGGGGAGGAGGAAAGGTACCTGTATACGTGCAAGGTAGGAAAATCCAGACAGAAGTGAGACGTGACTGGCTGGGGGGCACAGTCTCAAGTGGAGGTTCTGGGCAGGAACTCACCAATGGGGAAAGGCCCCTGGGCCTACAGCTCACAAATTTTCCTAAGGTAAATAAAAAAGTAGATAGAATTGCTTTCATTGTTTGCCAAGAGGCAACAAAAAACATCTCATGGGACAACTGGCCCTTTCTCTCCTTTCAGAGTTCATAACCTAATGAACAAAGGCATAAAGATCACCAGGATGGAAATGACAGCTTATAGCTAAGGACTCATCCTCTGGGGTATCAGATGAAGAAGTTAGAGAAATTCACTGAAGAAACAAATAAGATAGTCTAAAACAAGTCAACATGAACTTCAGTGTTGGGTGACTTCAAATGTGGAGGTCAGCAGAAGAATACTTAATTTCCCAGGGTCTCTTGTATAGTGGCGGAGAAAGTCCTGAAAAATGCTATATAAATGGTTTTTAAAATTATACCTTGGTACCCTTCTTGGTGTGGGCAAGCAAACACTCTTTTTAGCAGCGGAAACTCCTTACCTGGGGGAATAACTTGATATGGATGTTAAACCCCAATTCTCCCCTCCTCAAAGTCACTGTATTTTGTGTTTCATTTATATGCACACAAGTTGTTTTTCTGCATAGAACATAAGCTCCTTGAGGGCAGGGAATGTTATGTTTTGTAACCCTAGCTCCTAGGAGAAGGCCTGGCATGTTGCAGGTGTTTAATAAATACTTGCTGAATGAACTAATGCACAAATGAATAAATGATAGATGAGTGTCATTCTGGCAGAAGAAGCCCCAGCTGGGCTCTCAATGACTCCTGCTCTCCTGCAGTTTGACTGCTAACCATGGAGAATTACAAAGCAAAGTTTTAAAAACCTATGGTATACTATGGCTTTGATCCTGTCTTACTGTCTGAGCCCAGATTTTGGCTGGTGATTGCTTGTTTCTTCAGTTCTCGCAAGCGTGCGTGTGTGTGTGTGTGTGTGTGGTGTATTCTTCCTTTGAGAATGACTAGTGAGATGTCCTTTTATTTTATAAGTGAACAACATGGAAAGTTTTTCTTAAAGAAGTCCTGCATTTCAAATGCTGACATTCTCTCATCATGTTTTCTTCCAAATTCTCCTAAATCAAAATGAATCTTGACTCTGTTTTTACATGAGTAGACAGATTATAGCAGGCTAGCCAGTCTGAAGACAGTCCTTTTTACACCCTTTTGTACTTCCTCCAAATCAAAATAATACACTCATGTCATTTTCATAAGCATACAGTGTTTTTCTCTCTATTTCTCACACTCTTTTATAAAATTTTACTTGATACCTGGGATACAGTAAATGCTTAATAAATGCTTTATGATCAGCATATCTTTTCTTTATTTCCAAACCTATTCCTCTCTACTCCCATGGCCAGACAGCCAATCCCTTGTTACAAAGAATAAAAAAAAGGGGAAAATACTTTCATTTTGGAATCTATCTTTCTCTCCTCCCAGTCACAGAGCTATCTCTTGAAACAAAGAATTTTTTAACAGGGGAAAAAAGTTAATGAAAATTAACCAACAGATACAGCATCCTATTTGTCCTGCATATAGATTACTTTGTAGGGGTGGCTAGGTGGTGCAGTGAATGGAGCACCAGTTCTGGAGTCAGGAGGACCTGAGTTCAGATCCACCCTCAGACACTTAACACTTACTAGCTGTGTGACCTTGGGCAAGTCACTTAACCCCAACTGCCCAGCCTTCCCCCCCCAAATGCAAAATAAATAAATGATAAAAAATAAAAATAGATTACTTTGTATATACTTGTTAGCATGTTGTCTCCCCCAAGCTCCTGGAGGGCAGGGGCTGTCTTTTTGTCCCTTTTTGTATCCCCAGTGCTCAGGACAGTGCCTGGAACATAGTAGGTACTTAATAAATGTTTACTGATTGATTGATATGCCATGTTCCACATCCCTAGACCCTCACTTATGCAAAGAACAGAGGGAGGTGCATTTTTCTTCATTCTTTGATAGGTTCAAGGTAGCTCCAGACCCCTCTCTAGCTTGTTCCCCATCTATAAAAGGCAGGTGCCTGCCTGGAAGGAATCATCTTCCTTTTTGAATATTCATCATATCAGGAAAGACAGGAAGGGAAACCAGGCCTGGCCTCTTAAGTGGGCGCTGGACAGGCTGCCAGTGTTCCGGATATCCCAGCAGGTGGGGGAGTCTCATTTTCCAAGTTGTCGTCAGCTCTGAAGGAAATAAACAAGGTTTCCAGGCTCCCTCAGGCAGAAAAGGGTGAAATAAGTAGATCTGTGTATAAAGAAATACTTAATGATGCTATCATGCTACCCCCTGTCCTCATGTTGCAGTTTTGACATTCAAGGCTTTACAAAAGGGGGGGGGGTAGACCCTCAATTGCTGGGTGGAACAGAGGGGCTTGGGTTACATTTTCTTTGTGCCCCAGGAACACTCACATTTCCTAGCAGTTACTAGAACGAGAGAGAGAGAGAGAGAGAGAGAGAGAGAGAGAGAGAGAGAGAGAGAGAGAGAGAGAGAGAGTGTGAGTGTATATGTGTGCACTGAGAGGAGGAGAGCCAGGAGGGACCCATGGCTTCACACCAAAGTGTTGATCTTAAATATTCAGTTACCTCTTTAAAAAAATTAAAAAAAAAAAACAACCCTTTGTAGCTGCTGCTACTCCCTGGATTGCCAGAAGCATCATTTTCATTAAAGATTAAGGAGCTATTTGTTAAAAATCATGTTTCCATGGTAACAAGGGAGAAAAAGTATTGGGGGGGGGGAGGGAGGAGTTGGCACTGCTGACTCACAGCATATTAATCGAGAGGAGCTTGCTATTATTTAATGAGAGCCCCCTGGAAGGCCTTCCAGTAACAATGCACTTGGACGCTCATGGCTGGGGCTGTTAGAACCACAGCAGCCAAGATAAGAGCTGTTTTGTAGACACCCAAATGCCAGCCTCCCACCTACCTTGGTGCTGTCTGTGTTTTCTGGACCCCAGCTTTCTCCACCTGGCCCCTTCCCACTCTAAACTTGAGAAGAGAGTACTTTTGGGAAGCGGGAGCTGGGGAGGAGAGTGATTTTTTTTTAAAATTTTTGCTCTTGTGTTCACACTGAATTTTCTTCCCTGAGGAGAGAATGGGACTGATGATTGCTACAGGGAAACATCCTGAATGCTGTGTTCATCCTTAGCAAAGGCTCAATACATCCTGTTCCTATGAATAAGGCCTCCAAGCCCAGTACTCTGTCCATTGTTCCACCCAGTTACTACCTAGCCCAAAAGAGGCTGTCATTGCCCTGCTGACTTGCTGGAGAGGACAGAGACCACTCAGGAATCCCTGGGAAGAGTTCTTTCATTCATTCAGCTAATGCCTTTAGAATGTCAATTTCTCTGTATTCTCACTACCTAGAGATCTCTCAGAACTGAGGTAGAATCTCCCATCTGCAAAACAGGAGAAGATGATACCTGGGCAACCACTCAAAGCCATCATTCCCAGTACTCCAATGGTCCTGTGAATTCTTCAGTGATGCAGATCACCACTCACCCACACCTATGCATCCAGTCTGAGCTGACTCTTGTTTGTGTCCTCCCATGAATATGATCCCCAACAGGTTAGGGGTCCTTCCTCTGGCTAGGTCAGGGATTCTTAACCTGGGGTCAGTAAGTGGTTCCTAACTCCTCTGAGGCCGGGGATGGGCAGTGGGACTATCTATAGAGTTCAAGGGGATAGGAAAAACTCTATCTTTATTTTCACTAATGTCTAACTAAAATTTAACACATCCTTCAATGATTTATGAACATGATTCTGAGAAGGGATCTATATTCTTCACCAGGCTGCCAAAGACATCTATTACATAAGAAACATTAAGAAACCCTCACTAGATCGTCTGACCAATGGCCGCACCTTCCATACATAGGCTCTTTCTCTGTGACTAGACTTTCTTTCTTTTTTCCCTTGGTCATGCATTTCTCTGAAATTACACTACATGTTTTCTTCCTTCCTATTCTACTCACATATTTTTAATTAAAAAAAAATCCCAAATGAGACTACTCTTGAGGCTACAGAAAAAGACACCAAATCTGAAGATTCTAGTTGCTTGTTGATTCAACTGAATCCAATATCTACTGAACATCTCTGTGCAAAGCACTGTGCTGGTTTCTAAGGAAGAGATAAGGAAACCGACAATGGAAAATCCATGTTATTTGGCAACTTAACCAAAAGGAAACAAGGAATTTGTAGCTATTGAACCCCAAGGGTCACAGAATAAGGACCTCAGAGGCCATCAAGTCCAACATCCTCATTTACAAGATAAGGAGAATGAGAAGAGCTAAGTGATTGGCCCAGCTAGTGAGTGTCTGAGGTAGGATTTGAACTTGGGCCTTTTTAACTCCAAGTTCAGCATTCTATCCATTGTACCTTCCTAGCTTCTACCTCTTCTGACAGAGACTGTCAATGCTAGGACAGAGTGGGCAGCACTCAAGAATCCTGGCAGAATTGTTTTTATTCATTCAGCTAATGCCTACAGAATGTAAACCTTGCTGCTCTCTCACTACCTAGATCTCTCAAGGCTCTGGATTGCATCTCATAAGGTCCCTTCCTATTTCTCACATGACTAAAGGGAAAAGAGAAATCTGACTCTACCCACAGCACTATGTGTGTGTGTGTGTGTGTGTGTGTGTGTGTGTGAGAGAGAGAGAGAGAGAGAGAGAGAGAGAGAGAGAGAGATGTTTTTACTGGTTAGCATGTGGTTATTAAGAAAAAGTACATCATTATCCTGTGTATCTGTTCCTTTACCATCAATAAATAGCAACTTAATCTTTACTGAGTACCTACTATGTGCAAGGCACTATGTTTGACTCTGTGGGGATAAAGAATCCAATTCAACAAGCATTATTAAATGCCTGGTAGGTGTTTTACTGTTGGGACCACAGAAACATCACTCAACCCACAGTCCCTGCCCTCAAGGAGCTAACATTCTAAAGGGAGGGTGAGAATGGCTTACCACAGTTGCACAGATACAAAAGTATGAAATGTTCCCGTTCCTTTTAAGCATCTTGCAAATTAGTTGTAGAATAATAATGATGATAACAGATCACACTTCTAGAGTCTTAAAGGTTTTTAAAGCACTTTCTTCAGTGGTGTAACTTAATTCAATTCAATGAGCACTACTGAACATTTCCTCTGGGCTAGGCACTGGGGCCAGACAGACAAAATGGAACACAGTCCTTGACTTTGACCTTACATTTGGAAGGAGGGGGAAAGAAAAGAATTATTACACACACACACACAGGATCTATGTGCACACATATATGTATGTATATGTTCATACACACATAAGTGTTCATACTATGTGCTAACATAGTGCTAACAGCCAAAGGGATCAGGCCTTGAATAGAGGGAAGAATTCCAAGAGGTGGAGGTGAGAAAGGAAAGAACAGAAACAGGATATGGTATGTAGTATATCAATCATAACAAGGAGGCCAGTGTGGGCTGGGAGATGGGCTTCAGCAGTGGGGGGATAATGTGAAATCAGTCTGGAAAGATCAGTTGCAGCCAGATCACAAAGGGCTTTGAATGTCAAAGAGAGGAGTTTGTATTTTATCCTGGAGACAGTGAGGGAGTGATTGAAGCTGTTTGAGTAGAGGGAAAACATGGTACAACCTATGATCTTATTTTAAGGCAGACCTCTAATAATAGTTAACTATAATAGTTAACTATAATAAAAGTTAACACTGCTATACAATGCTTTAAGGCTGATGAAGCATCGTTCAATCAAATCAAGATATCACACATTGTTTTCACCGGACTGTCAAAATAAACCGGAGTGACAGGAATGGTTATTCCCATTTTTTAGATGAAGAAACTGAGCCTCAAAGAGGCTGAAGTAGCTAAGCCAGAATTACAGAATTAATGTTGGCGGGGACTCAGGTCCTTTCTGACTCTAGGTCCCATACCTTCCCACCACACCTTGATGCTTCCCTACAATTTACAGGTAAAGAAGTTCAAGCCTTGGAGGGGCGGCTAAGTGGCATTGTGAATAGAGCATTGGCCCAGGAGTCAGGAGGACCTGAGTTCAAATCTGACCTCAGACACAAGACACTTAACTAGCTGTGTGCCCTTGGGTAAGTCACTTAACCCCAATTGCCTTGTCTGCCCCCCCCCCCAAAAGTTCAAGCCTGACCAAGGTTACATGGCTAGAATTTAGAGCTGGAAGGTACCTTAAATTGAGGAGACTGATGCAGAGGGATGCTAAAGGACTTGCCCAAAGTCCCAAAGATAAAGCTAAGCAGTTTCTGATCTCTGCCAGCTCCCCCATGCTCTTCATTTTACCTTTCCCACTGGAATTCCTTTGCATTTCCTCAGGAGAGACTTTGCATACACCTCTGTGAACATGTTACATCTTCCCTACTAGAAGGTAAGGTGCCTCAAGGCAGAGGTTGGTCTGATTTTACCTTTGAATCTTCAGTGCCCAGCATGGTACCTGGGGCCTAGCACATATTGACTAAATCTTGTTAAATTGGCAGGATGAGGAACTGAATTTTGTTCCCCCAACTCCAAATCTGGCACTTTCCATTAAGCCTAGCTAGTAAATGTCGTAACTGGAGTTAATGAATTGAATATGCATGAAATTGTCAGAGAACAATGACAGGGTGTATAATTGAGTGTTCGCATGTATGTGAGAGATCACAAAAAGTTCAGAGGGGGAGAGGGATTAAAGTAAGCTGGAGCAGTTGGTCACTGGGAAGGCTTCCTGGAAAAGGTGGCCCTGAGCTGGGCCCTGAAGGAGAGCTTGAGTTTGAAGAGGGTCAGGAAAACGGCATGGGGAGAAGGGCAGCTGAATGGTGCTGCTTCTGGGACAAAAAATGCTACAAATCTCTGTTTGTTATTACTCCATCCCTACCCCACCCAATAGGCAGAACCCAAATCAAAATGTGTACTGCCATTCAGTTCCCCCAGTTAATATGAGGCATCCACCCAAGTCTGAAGCCTGCCAAACCCTTGGATCAGAGTGAACCTCTCCTCTTGTTGGTCAGTGGGAGACAAGGGAGAAGATGTGCACTAGTGGGGGGTAGGGCATGGATTTAGCCTGCTACAGCAGGGCAAGGGATTGGGGGTGGGGATGAAGGTTAGGTGCTGGACTTCTGACTTCATTAGTAGAGGGAACTCTCAGGTAAAGAAACTCCCTCTATCCTGCAGATTGATGCTTTCTCTGAAAATTATGGCCTTGGAGAGTTACCTAGAACCCTCAGAGAGGCAGTATATGAAAGAGCTGGAACTTGAACCCAGATTTTCCTGGCTTGGAGGTCGGCCATGTAGGAGGCATGCAGCTAAAAAACCAATATACTTCAGATCCCAGCTAAATAGAACCCTCAGTGAGCCAGAGCCTCCCCACTCTGAGTCCCCTTAATCAATAAATCAGTCAATGAATATTTATTTAGCACCTACTATGTGCCAGCATTGTGCTAAGAAGTGGGGATACAAACAGAGGCCAAAGATAGTTCCTGCCCTCAAGAAGCTTACAATATAAACATTTAATAACTGCCCATCTCTATCTCAGCCACTCCCTCCCCCAACTTTTAGGAAGAGGCAACAGGCAACAGGCAACAAAACCACATCATTTATCAGGAATTAAAAGAGCCGTTTGGTCCCTGTACCAGGGTATAAATCCCAAGCGTAAAAAAACAAAACAACCCCAGAAAGAAAGGTCCGATATATACCAAAATACTCAAACAGGGCTTTTTGTGGCTGAAAAAAAAATAGAAAAAAGAGTTTGTGCTCATGTGAATGTAATGGAATACTGCTGTATGGCAAGAATTGATGGCTGTGGAATTCAGAGAAAAATGAGAAGACTTGCAGTGAACCGATGAGGAGAGAAGTTAGCAGAAGCAAGAGAAGAACACATATGCAATGAATCCATTCCAATCAGTGAAACCAAATACTAAAAGGCAACTGATCTTTGATGAACTATAAGGACCAATCTTGGTCCTGGAGATGATGGAACTACCCTCTCACCTCTCCAAAGAGAAGTCAGAGAACAAGGGTGGTTTTGCTTAAATGTTTTTCACTGTAAAGGAGAGGATTGAGAGTGGTGGTGGTATAGAAGTGGTAAAAACCAGAAGATATCAGTAAAATTTGCTTTAAAAAGAAACTGAGTCCAGAGTACGTCCTGGGCTCAGTACAGAATCAACTCAATCTTTCTCTACCTATTTCTATAAAACTAGGTCTTTCATGTCTGATGTTTAGCATCATGATCCAGAGATATTACAATACCTTAAATCATCCAAGTCTTAATCAAATTCATGGTCCTCTACTTGGTAAAGCAGAAGGTGAACTCATATTTTGCCAAGATTCGCAATAGCCAGAAAAATATGCAATATCCAAAACATCGCATTCCTCAGTAGCCCGTTTAATTGAGATTTCACTATATCTCAACTGTGTACTCACTGACTATACCCATATGCTAGGACCCAGAAGTAGTACATATTGAGGGTCTCTCTCTCTGTATACACACACACACACACACACCTTTTAATCTTTAAGATATACTGAATTAAAAAACATCAAGGAGAGGATATAGAAACAACTGAAGGTTGAAGGAGGAGGTGGCTCACACAGAGAATGGAGTGTTAGATGGGGACTTGAACCTGGGTTCAAATAACTCTTATACTTACTAGCTATGTGACCCTGGGTAAGTCATTTAACCTCTCTGCCTTGGTTTCTTCATCTGTAAAATGAGGGGATTAGATAGCATTCCTACTGTCCCCTCCACAAACTCTTTGACCCAGAATACATGTGTCTACTTACAAGTCTCTTGAACACACGGTACTATCTCCCTTCTCTATGCATTTGCACTGACTGTCCCCCATGCCTGGGATGCTCTCCCTCCTCATTTCTACCTGCCTAATTTCACTGGCTCCCACCTTCTGCCAAATGCCATCTCCTATGCCTAGTGATTTCCCTCAGAGATGATCTTCTACTTATTAAGAATCTATTTTGTATGTAATATGTTATTTACATGTTGCTCCCATACGTATATATACATATGTATACAAAATGTACATGTATGGGTATATGCACATATAAGGAGAGGGGAAGATAAATGTGGATGTGTATATCTATCTATCTATACACACATGTGTATGTGTATATACATATGTCTATGGGCACGTGTATATTTATGTACATCTGTGTGTGTGTGTGTGTGTGTGTGTGTACACACGTACACAGTCATGGATTACAGCCTGGGAGCTTGGAGGGTCCTCACAGGCCATCTAGTCTGACATTCTTATTTCACAGTTGAGGAAACTTAGGCCCACAAAGGTTATGACTTGCCCAAAGTCACATGGATAGTAAATGTCAAGGGGAGAATCAGATTCTGCATGCTTTGAGTCCAGAGACAGGGAGTGTTTTTCCCATTGCGCCATACTTAAAATCCATTTGGATTGGGGAAACTAACACAAGTAATGGGAGGCATTGTGGTACAATGGAAAAAGCCCCTGGTTCTAGAATCTGAGGAGGACCTGTGTTCAGATTCTACCTCTCATCCTTACTAACTGTGTGATGTTAGGCCAGTCATTTAACATCTGTGGGCCTCAGTTTCCTCAACGATAAAATGATGAGGTTGGTCTAAACAGCCTCTGAGATCCCTTTTGTATGAATCTGTGACTTAAAATAAAGAGAGAGCGGCACGGATCAGCACATAATCAAATGCCAGACGGTGTTGTATAGACGGTAACTATTGAAGAGTTCAGTGGGAAGGAGAATTTGTGAAGGCTCTGTGGAGGAGGAGAGGCTGCAGCTGACAGCTTCTGAGATGCCTCCCAATTCTGAATCTATGATCAAGAAGCCTTTTTGTTGCTGTGTGTGGTTTTTTTCTTCCTATGTGTGAGAATTCTCTCATACTAGAGTAAGGGCTTCTCTTGAAAACTCCTTGGGCCTGTTGACTGCAAAACATCCTCATTTTAATTTCTTCTGTCACAAAGTCTGCTTGTGAAATCAGGAGAGAACTGGATCTGAATCCCACTTGTAATGCTTATACTAGCTGTGGACCAATGGGCAAGTGTGAACCTCAGTTTCTCCAACTGTAAAACGTGAGCAGCAAGTGAAAGGATGTATTTACGGACATAGAGCATAGCAGAGCTATTATTATTACTGCTCTTGGAGGTAGCTAAGTGGCTCACTGTATAGACTGCTAGGCCTGGAGTCCAGAAGACCTGAGTTCAAATCCAGCCTCAGACACTAACCAGCTGTGTGACCTTGGGCAAGCCACTTAATCTCATTTTGACTTAATCCACTGGAAAAGGAAATGGCAAACCACTCTAGTATCTTTGCCGAGAAAATCCCACGAACAGTACTGATATACTATGGTCCACAGAGTCACAAAGAGTCAGATACAACTGAACAACAGCTATTATTACATTTGATAAGTCTATGGCTTGTTCACTAAAACTAATGAAATGAAATTCAGGTTCTAAAACTTGATAACATTTTACCATAATTTTTTAAAAATTAATTTTTGTTGATATTTACTTTTACATGACACTTACTTCTGAAAGTATCCCTCATACCCTTTTTCCTACCCAGTGATCGATACCTTGTAATAAAAAAAGGAAAAAAAAAACCCAGTTCAGTAAAGCTAACTAATACACCAATTAAATCCAACAGTAGATGCAATATTCCATACCAATAAACCCCTACCTCTTTGAAGAAGGGAGGGAAGTGCATTTTTTCCCATCTTTTCTTCAGGGACAGTCTTTAATGTGATTTTCAAGGAGGTCTTCCTTCAGAGAAAAGCAGTGCTAGTCATTTGAGATTTGCTCTCAGAAAAGTGGGAGGTATGCCTATTACCCCACTAATGTATTTAGCAATCCAGTACAAAAGGATTCTTTCTAGCAAAGGTCACATGGGTATTGTGGAATGAGCAAAAAGCCTTAAAATCAAGAGACCTGAACTGGAATCCAGTCTCTGATGCTTACTAGCTTTGGGACCTTGGGCAAATCACCTGTAAGCATGACTTTCCTCAACTGTAAAATAATGAGGAAACAATGTCTGTATTAATCTACCCCAGGGTTAATGTGAACAAAGCACCTGTAGGCTTTTAAGTGCTTTATGACTCATTGATATTACAGCAAACTATTTATTACTCAGTCAGTCAAAAAGCATTTATTAAGAGCCTACTATGTGCTGACAGCAGTTCTGTTAAGTGCCGGGGATAAAGACAAATGGAACCATCCCTACCCTCTTATATTCTTATAGTCTAAGGCAGGAGACCACAAGGGGCACAGATAAGCAGACACAGAAAAACGTCAAGAGAATAAACACAAATAAATACAAGGTAATTAGACTAGAAGGCCAAACAGGCTTGGGGAGATCAGGAGGTTGTATGTAGAAGGTGGTGCTTGGGATGAGTCTGGAAGGAAGCCAGGGATTCTGTGAGGCGGAGGTGAATGGAGGGCAGAGCACTGTCATGTGAGAAGAACAAAGCGAAGACCAGTTTGACTGGAGTGCAGGAAGGCGAGAAGTGTAGAATGAATCTGGAAAGATAGGTTAAGGCTAGGGTGTGTAGGACTTTAAAAATTAAAAAGAGGATTTCTATTTTATCCTTGTGGCAACAGGGAGTCACTGGAGTTTAATGAGTAGGGGAGTGACCTGGTCAAATCCATTTAAGGAGTATCACACTGGCAGCAGTGTAGGTGAAAGACCTGAGGCAAGAAGACCCATGAGGAAACCACTGGAATACTAGTCAAGAAGAGGTGAAGGCCTGAACTGAGGCAGGAGCTGTGTGAGGGGAGAGAAGAGCCCAGATGGGAGAGATGCTAGGAGGCCAGCCATCCCTTCATTTCCCACCAGGCTTCAGGCTTCAGTCCTCTGAACACCATCATGCTCAAGTGCTTCTCCCCACTTCTCTTTTCAGTTTTCCTTTGTGTGGTGCCTTCCTCATTAGAATGTAAGCTCCTTGAGGGCAGGGGCTGCCTTTTTTTTTTTTGCTTGTATCTATATTTTCAGTGCTTAGCCCAGTTTCTGACACATAGTAAGGGTTTAGTAAATGTCTGTGGACTCAGGATAGAAAAAGAAAGATTTGGCACTCGCTTCCCCAGATTACTCCCTATGAATCAATGCCTTAGTTCAAATGCCTTCTCCTCTATATTCCTAAAGACGTTTACCCACATGATTCACAGAGCAGCCTGTTTTTTTACTGAATAAACTTAATGACTGGTCAGTTTACATTGTGTATTGCAGCTTTGTGTTTGCATTTTATCCTTTCGTTGGGCTCCCATGTGACTATAAGATTCAGGAGGGCAGGTGACGATGTGGTAGGTGAAGGTAAAGAATGTTAGATTCCCACAGGAGGGCTGGAATCCAATCCTGACTCTAGTAGTAGCTTGGGGAAGCTACCTAAACTCCAGTTTTCTTAAACCAGAGTAGGCTTAGAGTAGCAGATGGCCAGCAACAAGCATGTAATCAGTTTATGCTATTTGCCAGGCAGTGTGCTAAGTATATAAAAGAAAGGCAAAAAGGTACTCCCTGTCCTCAAGGAGCTCACAGTCTAATGAGGGAAACAACGAGCAAAAAACCCTACATATAATATATATCCAACATAAATAAATGGAAAGCAATCTGAGAGAGGAGGTACTGGTATTAAAGTTAACTATCTGTTCACTTGTTTCTGTTGTGTCTGACTCTTCATGACCCCATTTGGGATTTTCTTGGCAGATACTGGAGTAGTTTGCCATTTCCTTCCCCAGTTCATTTTACAGCTGAGGAAACTGAGGCAAACAGGGTTAAATGACTTGCTCAGGGTCACACTGCTAGTGTCTGAGGTCACATTTGAACTTCCTGACTCCACCCCTGGCACTCTATCCTCTGCACCATTGGCTGCCCAAATTTATCATAGTGTATATATAATAATATATAGTACTAAGGCTTTACTATTAAGTTCATTTGTCCCTAAGGTCCCTTCCTGCCCAAAATCTGATTCAATAATTTATAAAATGGGTGCCTAGCCTCGTCTAGTTAGGGGGAAAACACTTTATAAATCTCATATCCTTACAGAAACATGAATGGTAATACTGAAACTTTTTTTCTCCCTAAGTTTCTATAGAATCACAATATTTTTGGAGCCAGAAGGGACCTTGTTGGTCAGAATCCAACTCATTGCCCCAAAGAACCCTGACTGTAGTCATACCTGACAAGGGATCAAAGAGAAGGAGCCCACTGCTTCCGAGGGGAGTGCACAGACACCTGTAAGTTTTTTTGTTTTTTAAGAGAAAGTCCACACGTGCCTCTTTGTGACCTGTATCTGCTGCTGCTAGTTCTGCCTTCCCTCTAGTGCTAAACTGAAATTCAAAGCTTCTTCCGCATAAGAAACCATCACACACTTACATACACCTATCATCACACCTCACAGCCCCCAGTCTTCTCTCTTCCAGGATCCCTAGTTCCTTCATCCAATCCTCTTATGCCACAGACTCCAGGCTCTGGACCATCCCTGCTGCCCTCTTCTAGACTCTCCAGCTAATCAATTTAGCACAGTACTCCATACAAGTAGGCACTTAATAAATGTTCACTGACTGAACAAAGGAATAAATATAGGATCTTGCAAAGGCTGCTAATCCTGGTTGTTTCTGTAGGATTTCATTAATTCAGACTCTATTAGTTGCAATGGCCTAAGAGACTGGTTACCTACTTAAGAAAATCACCTATTACTTTTAAGAACTTTAGACACCATTCATCTGTAATTGTAGGATGTGATTTCGGTCAGTGTAGGCAAGTCCTGCTTAACCTCAGGCTATGAAAGCTCATCACAAATCATTCTTGTCTTTTCAGCAGGAGGCACAGTGGATAAAGAGATGGGCCTGGAGTCAGGAAGACTTGAGTTAAAATCTATCCTCAGATACTTAATAGGTGGGTGACCCTGGGTAAGTCAATTAGCCTCTGTTTGCCTCAGTTTCCTCAGCTGTAAAAATGGGGATAATAATAGCACCTACCTTCTAAGACTATTGTAAAGATTAGAGATCATTTTTTTTTAAGTGCTTAGCTCAGGTCCCGGCACACAGTAGGTACTATATAAATGCTTATTCCTTTCCCCTTTTTATCAAATCAACACCCTACTTGGAGGCAGTGGCTTAGTCCAACTGGACTGATAGCAGGTGGTGCAGTGGAAAGAGCCCTGGGCTCGGAATGAGGAAGACTCACCTTTCTGAGCTCAAATCTGACCTCAGACACTCACTAGCTATGTGACCCTGGGCAAGTCACTTCACCCTGTTTGCCTCAGTTTCCTCATCTGTAAAATGAGCTGGAGAAGGAAATGGCAAACTGCTCCAGTATCTCTGCCAAGAAAACCCCAAATAGAGTCATGAAGAGTCTGACACGACTGAAACAATTCAGCAACCACAAAACTGACCACACATACACACGCCACACTGACCTGGAGGGGCCACAGCACTTTGACACTGGAAGAGACTTCAGAAATTGTCAGGTTGAAACCTCTTCTTTTTACAAAGAAGGAAACTGAGCCCCAGCAGGTGAACCAGAAGGGCCCACAGAGAAATGGTGGAGCTAAAACTCAAACCCAGTTAGGGCTTCTGACGCTAAGCAAGATGTTCCTTCTACTAGGACAGCTCCATGTACCTGAAGGCAATAAATATTTATCTGCATACAAAAATATGCCAGGATTCAACCTGGCCCTCCTCCCAATTAGCATAGATTGACACTTTCTCCATTTGTAAAATGGGGCCACTGACACAGACTCTGCCGATGTCAGGAGATTCATGGAGAACAGCAGATGTTGGGGGCGTGCACTCGAGGGGAAGGAAGCATTTATTAACAGTATTTATTATGGGCACATGTACACGAGGCATTGGGCAAGGCATAAATGGAGAGCTCTGCCCTTGTCTGCTGAACCCAACGGGTAGGAAATGGAAGCGAGTTCTTCCCTTTCATCTTCTCCTTATGTGCCTTGCTCTCCCCTGATAGCTCTGCCAGCTTAACCCTCACTGTGCTTTCAGGATGATGATGGGTAGTTAAGCTTCCACTCCTATTCTGATACTGAGATAAACACATTATACAACAAGTAAGGCAGGTTGAGTCAAGATCACCTAAATCTGAATTCTGCCTAATATTTACTAGCTGTGTGTTCTTGGTTGAATCATTTAAATGCTATGTGCCTCAGTTTTCTCATCTGTAAAATGAGGGGACTAGATTCAATGGCCCATCAGGGTCCCTTCCAGTCATGGGTCCTTTGTGCTTCTGGAAAGTAATTCTGTAATTGAGCAAAGACTTACTGAATGGGCTGACTCAAGGAAGAATAAGACCCAGATTTTGCCCTCAAGAAACTTACAGTCTAAAAAGAACTGTCTGAAAATCAAATCTGAATAAATCAGATACTTATGTAATAATAAGTGAATTCTCAGGAGAAGTACAGAATCCTTCAAGAAGCCAGGAAATTCCACTCCTCTAATCTGTATATCTTAGCCACGTTCTTGTATTTCTAGACATGTAAGTCACTTAGCCTCTGCCTGCCTCAGTTTCCTTATCTGTAAAATGGGAGTGATAATAATAGCACCAACCTTCCAGGATCAAGTGACTTAACATTTGTAAAGCACTTTACAAACCTTAAAGTGCTATATAAATGCTAGCTATTATAAGTGTTATTATGTCCCTTCCTCCAGGTCTAAAATGCAATGAATTAATAAGTTTCATATAGCAAGCTGGGTTCTGTTGCCAGCTCGCTCATTCTAGTCCAACCAAGCCAAATGTCTCATGTTCTCCTTGCTGTTCTTCACCCTTGTTCACTTCTAAAACTACTAATGGCTCCCTCTACCCTCATTTCAAAGCCTGTCTCCTACAGGAAGTCTTCTTCAAGTTGGTGCTCACTTATAACATACTCAAACCTGTGAAATTTATTTAGAATCATGGGCCTCTATGTTAATTTGCTGCTGTTTTTCAGTCATATTTGACTCTTTGTGACCCCATTTGGTGCTTTTTGGCAAAGATACTTAAGTAGTTTGCTATTTCCTTCTCCAACCCATTTTAGAGATGAGAAAACTGAGGCAAACAGGATTAAGTGACTTGCCCAGGGTCACACAGCTAGAAAGAGTCTGAAGCTGGATTTAAACTCAGATCATCCTGACTCTAGGCCAGCACTCTATCCACTGTACCACCTAGCCAGCTGCCTCTAAGAGGGATTATTTTTTTTTTCAGGGTAGGGGGACAGGAGAGAGTCCAAATCTGTGTTTCTGTCCATGTAGGGAGCTCTTGGGTGCTGAAACTAATCCATAAATGCACCTCTACCTTTTTATTTTAGAGAAGGTGTTTTTAGCCTATTTTGTGTCAAAGACCCCTTTGGCAAGTCTATAGACCTTTTCTCAGAATGTTCTTAGATGCAGAAAATAAAATACAGAGGGGTTATAAAAGAAACCAATTCTATTAGAAGATACTTCTGAAAAAATTTTTTTTTAAAGTTCACAGACCTCAAGTTAAGAACCCCCGAGAAGAGAGTTGCCAGGGCACTGAGAGGTTGTCAGTTAACACACATTTATTAAATATTTACTATGTGCCAGGCACTGTGCTAAGCTCTGGGTATACAAAAAGGGCAAAAGACAGTTCCTACCCTCAAGGCCCTTAAAAATCTAATGGGGGTGGGGGGAGACAAACAAATAAACATATAAAAACAAGCTATATACAGGATAAATAGGAAATGATAAACAGAGGGAAGGCACTGGAATTAAGAGGGGTTGGGGAAGGCTTCCTATACCGAATGGATTTTATCTGGGATTTAAAATGAAACTTGGGAAGTCAGTAAGTGGAGCTGAATAGGGAGAGCATTCCAGGTGTGGGGGACGGTCAGAGAAAATATCTGGAGATGAGAGATGGAGCGTCTTGTTTGTACAACAGCCAGGAGGCCAGTGTCCCTGGATAACAAAGTATAATGAGGGCAGTAAGGTCTAAGAAAACTGGAAAGGGAGGACAGGGCTGGGTTATGAAGGACCTTGAATGCTAAACAAAGAATTCTGTATTTGATTTTGGAGGCAACAGGGAGCCATTGGAGTTTATTGAGGAAGGGGTGACACGGTCGGTCCTGCATTTTAGGAAAGTCAATGAATGGAGGACGGATTGGAGTGGGGAGAGACTTGAGGCAGGCAGACCCACCAGCAGCTATTGTAGTAATCCAGGTGTGAGGTGATGACAGCCTGCCCTAGAGGGGTGGCAATGTCAGAGAGAAAGGGGTGAATGTGAGATGTTGTAAAGGTGAAATCCTCAGGCCTTGGCAACAGCTTGGATGTGATGGGTGAGAAATACAAGATGCTAGCCAGGTCAGGGGGCCGAGGGCCTGGGAGGTGGGCTGAGGGACTTGTCCATGGTCACTCAGGTAGTAGACAGCTGAGGAAGATCAATCTCACACCTGGGTCTTCTAGAAGCCAAGGCCAGCTCCCTGTCCACCATATCATGCCGTTTAGACATACTTGGTAAATGCCGATGGCTTATGGCCAATACAGGGGAACAGCAAAGTTAGAAAGCAGAGCTGCATCCACAAAGGGACCCCTCCTCTGCTCTCCTATTATTCGGCTCCTCTGATCCGAAATGGGTGTCTCTTCTGCTTCATTTCTCCATTTGCGCTGTGGGGTGTGCTCCCTCCGAGTGACAGAGTCATTTGATGCCCTGTTGCCAAGCTCTGCCTGCCAGGTTTCACTCATGCGTGCACCAGCCTCCCTGATTCCTCCTCCCGTGAAGTGGCCCCAGGTACCTCGGCAACCCAACGACACTGTAACCACAGCCCCGTTTCCCCTTCTGGGCCCCTGAGCTTCAGGGAGGCATGCACCTCGGCTGGGGCCTCTGTGGCCAGAGCCTGCTCAGCGGGGCTCCTCTCTTTCTCTGCTCTGTCTCCCCTCTTCTTTCCTGGACTAGAGGCAAGCCTTGAGGGCAAGGCCATCTGTGAGGTGACTGAACAGTGGTTGGGGTATGAGACACCAGCTGCCTAGGCTCTTTCCCTGGTTCAGTGAGGGCTGAGAGGAGCTGAATCCCTCTCATTGGACACATCCAGATGTCTTAGGCACACACTCAGAATACCTACCAACCTTGTATTGTACAGACTGTTAGAGCTGAGAAGGATTGTTCAGGTCACCTCTAGTTCCAACATGCCATGATTTTACTTTATTTTACATTTATTTATTTGCTTTTTGGAGGGGGAAAGTAGGGCAATTGGGTTTAAGTGACTTGCCCAAGGTCACACAGATAATTTTTATGTTAAGTGTCCAAGGCTGCATTTGAACTCAGGTCCTCTATTCACTGCACCACCTAGCCACTCCACATTCCATGATTTTAGAATACAAGGTCAGCTGCTGTCAGGGAAAAGGAGGTCAAAGTCAGCCAGCCAGGTAGCAAGCATTTTATAAGTACCTATTATGTGGCAATCACTGTGCTAAGTGCTGGGGATACAAAGAAAGCAAAAGACAGTGCCTATTCTCAAGGAGTTCATGGTGGATATGGGGTGCATGACAGAGGCACCCCAATAGTGAGAACCAGGCCTTGAATACTGGCCCTGATACTTCTAGCTTTGCGATGTGAGCAAGGCATTTAGCCACTTTAAGCCTCAGTTTCCTCATCTGTAAAATGGGGAGAATGCCACTAACAGACCTCACAAGACTGCTGTGAGGAAAGCACTCTGTGGACTTTAAAGAGACTCATATCTCTTATGAGCACATACATTTCTGACTAGTTTTATCAATTAGTCATACATAGCCCTAGCTTTGTTGTTCTTCATGTTTCAGTCATGTTCGACTATCTGGGACCTCAATTGGGGTTTTCTTGGCAAAGATACTGGAGTGATCTGCCATTTCCTCCTCCAACCCTTTTTACAGATGAGGAAACTGAGGCAAACAGGGTTAAGTGACTTCCCCAGGGTCATACAGCTAGGAAGTGTCTGAGGCCACATTTGAACTCAGATCTTCCTGACTTCAGACCTAGTACTCTATACACTGTGCCACCTACCTGCCCCAAGAATTAGTTCTCAGAGTCAAAATAACTGAGTCACACTCACAGGAAGGACAACAGAGGTCAGCCGGTGTGATCTCCTGTTTGTCCAACATTCTCAGTAGAAAACATCAACAACAATAACCACCACCACCATAATAATTTTGGATCAGGATCTAAGACTTCATCAATATAAGGCACTCCTGGTGTGGAACCTTCCTCTACTGAGACAGCTTGGCAATTCAACTGTAATTTCCAATTGCAACATGTTGCCTTGGGCATTGAAAGATGATGATTTAACCATAGCCATCCAGCTGATACGTGTATGAATGAGGACCTGGATCCAAATCTTTCTGACTCCAAAGTCTGATGCTAAGCCATGGTGCTCCTCAAGAGTAATAATACTGGTAGCTGACCTTTACAGAGACCTTTACATACATTATTTCATTTGATCTTCACAACGACCCTGTAAGTTGGAAGTATTATCTCCATTTTAGAGATGAAGAAACTGAGGGACACAGAAGTTAAATGGTTTGCCCACAGTCACACTATTTATTTATTTATTTGTTTATTGGAGGGCAATTTGGGGTTAAGTGACTTGCCCAAGGTCACATGGCTAGTTTTTGTGTCCAAAAACTGTGCCAGATTTGAACTCAGGTCCTCCTGACTCCAGGGCTGGTGCTCTATTCACTATGCCATCTAGCCGCCCCTGTCACATAATTTTATTAAGTGGTGGAGGTAGGATTCAAGCTTAGATCTTCCTAAGTGTAACCCAGTACATTTCCCACTATACCACAGAAGGTCATCAGAAGGCCCATCCAGCATCTACTTCAATGTTTTCAGTGATGGGTAGCTCACTCTTTCACACTCATTCCATTTTTGGATAGTTCTGATAGTTAAAAAATTCCTCCCTCTAGGAATTTGAGAATTGCCTTTCTGCAACTTCATGCCTCAGTTCTTCACCTTTTGTAACTGCACAAAATAAGCCTCATTTCTTCTCACACGATAGCCCTTCAAATAATCTTTCTACAGGCTAAGCATTCCATTTCAAGGGTTTCTAGGCTTCTCTTGGGTCAGTCAGTTAGTCCTGTTCTCTGGTCAAAGACCACATCTCTCTCCTTGGTCATGATAGGGAGGGGGTGGAGAAAGGATGAATGGATGAGTGCAAACCTATCTCTGAGACCACAGAAAACCTCCAAGCAAAACCCTTCCACAGGGTAGGCCACCAACATTACCTAAGTATATGGAGGACAGCCATGTCCATTGGAGCATTTGGTTCTATAGCTGGGACGTAACTGTCTACGTCCAGTGAACTTGAATTACAATGTACCACGAAGAACTGTCCCCAAGTGTTGGAGGATGCCAGTGTGGAGAATCCCCCACACCCCCAGATCATCCAAGTTTTAAGAATGATCAAGCCCGGACGTGCCACTGCCAAAGACAGATTTGTGTCTAGCCGTGGTGGCCCTGTTTTTCAGGGTAAACACCTCCTTGTAGACACTACCTCAAATAAGGTAATTTCCTTTTTGCTTGACACACCCATCTCTTTTCTCCTTTTGAAATCCAATGCAGGCACCCTCTACACCCCCAGAAGACATCACCCCATATTACTCACTGGTGCTGTATTGCTTACATCCTGGGAACCTTCTGCACTTTGACTCTGGGGACACCAGTGCGTCAGAGAACTGAAAAGGAAAGAAACTCTATATTAAAAACAAGTTGGGGGGGTGGGGTAGAGAATAGGTATTCGATGGCCAACTCTGCTCTCGAGGAGTCCTGAGTCATGGAGGGGAGGGCTGTTGGGGGAGAGGGGAAACATTGTAAGAGAGAACATGGTATAGCATTGGACTTGGAGTCAGGAAGACCAGTATTCAAATCTGGCCTCTGACACTTACTAGCTGTATGACCCTGGGAAGTCACTTCTCTGCTTCATTTTTTTAATCTGTAAAATGGGGAAAACACCACCTACTTTGCAGGGTCATTGTGAAGATTAAATGAGGTGATAACTGCAAAGTGTCTGGCACATGGTAAGAGCTATATAATGTTAGTAATTATCATTACTATTATTAAAATCCCACTTCTGACATTTTCTAGCTGTATGACCCTGAACAAGTCACTTAATCTGTTTCTGGACCTCAGTTTTCTTGAGTTCATTAGACTCAATAACCTGTAAGGTTCCTCGTAGATGTAAATCTATCCTGTGAACTTCTAAAATTCTCTGGGGCTTTGTTAAAAAAAAGACTCTAATTTCATCTAAGCCAGGAGATGTAAGGGTCAAGAAGGATGGGCTTCAGGAGAGGGGAATACAATGTGTAAAAATGATCAGGAATTGAAGGTTTTCTTTAAACTTCACTTAGGTAAATTATTTTTTTTTTTTTATCGAGAAGGCAATTGACTGCTGCATTCATTGTATGTCAAATTATTATTATTCTTTTATTGGTGGGCAGCGTGGCAAGGGGCTCTGTAATTTGCTCTGAACTTGAAAAGGCAGCTATTCATAAAACCAAGACAAAAGGAAATCTCAACATACATTTATACCATAGGAGGCTGCCACCAAAACAGCTCAACGTACTTTGAAAATTCCTGGGGAACACTGTAGCTCAAAATGCCAGGCCTCTTCAGGGGCCAGTATCTGGTTGGTGTCTTGGATTCAGGTCTGAGTGGGCAAAAGCTGCTGAGGGGAGGGGAGGGGCTAGTCTAAAACACGAGAGAGAGAGAGGGAGAGACAGAGAGAGAACAGACAGACAGAAAAGAGAGAGACAGACAGAGAGAAAAGAGATTAAAAAACAGAGACAGAGACACAGCCAGAGAGACACAGAGAGAGACAGAAAAAAGACAGAGAGACACATACAGAGACACAGAAAAAGACAGAAAGACACACACAAACACACAGAGACAGAGACACACACACAGAGGCAGAGACAGAAAAAGACAGACACACAGAGACACAGGACAGAGACAGACAGAAAGACAAACACAGAAACTCACAGAGACAGAGACATACACGGAGAGACAGAAAAAGACAAACACATAGAGACACTGAAAGACAGAAACAGACAAAGACAAACACAGAGACTCACAGAGACAGAGAGACACACACAAACACATAGAGACAGACAGAGACAGAGACACACACGGAGATAGAGAGACAGAAAAAGACGGACACACAGAGACATAGAAAGACAGAGACAGAAAGACAAACACAGAGAGTAGAGACAGGGAGACAAGAAAGAAAAAGACACAGAGAGAGAGAGAGAGAGAGAGAGAGAGAGAGAGAGAGAGAGAGAGAGAGAGAGAGAGAGAGAATTTGTTTTCATTAGAGCTTGGGAGGGTTAGGCCAGGGAAACAGCCTAGGAATAAGCTGCTTGTGATGATAGTCTTGCACTCTCCCCACTTCAATTCTTCTCCCTTTTGGGGTGGGGGAGGGTTAATGACTTTTCTAGCTATCCCAAATCCACAGATGGCAAAGACCTTTTTGGGGGGATTTTTGAGAAAGACAGAAAAGCTAGAAATGGAGAGCAAAATGGGAACTTGACTTTACACTTCAGCACTGGGGCTGACTGTGGACATAATTCCCGTGGATACAAGGCTGATCAATCCCTCAGGTGAAATACAATAAACAAGCCTTTGCTGAGCACCTACCATGTACCCAACATACCAAGACAAAAACAGAACAGTCCTTGCCCTAAAAGGGCTTACATTCTATTGGGAAGACTAGATAGATAGATACATTCCCCCATATATCTATCTGTATATACACATACACACACCCCTGCATATATACACACATAGTGTGTATGTGGAGAGAGGAAGGTGGGGGGAAGGAATAAGGGGGAGAGAGAGAGAAAGAGAAAGAGAGAGATAAAGACAGAGAGAGAGATGGAGAGACAGAGAGAGAGAGAGAGAGAGAGAGAGCATGAGCGAGAGCAGTACACCTTAACTATAGGACAGTTATTTGTCTACTATCTGATCTTCCCTACTAAGTTACGAACATCTGGAGAAGCAGAGGCCGTACAGTAGACAGTATACTGCACTTTGGAGTCAGGAAGACCTGGGATTAAATCTGACCTCTGACATATGCTAGCTATGTGACCATTTAACTTGTCTGAACCTCAGTTTCCTTATCTGTAAAATATGGATAATAAGGATGGGAAGTTCAAATGAGATACTGCATGGAATGTGCTTTGCAAACCTTCAAATATTATATATTTTATACCAACGTATGGTAATTCATATAGATGTGTGTGCACACACAAACATGCAAATGTATCTGTACATGCATGTTCACACATATATACATGTATACATACAGGCAGTTAGGTGGCACAGTAGATAGTGTGCTGGGTTCCTGAGTTCAAATCTAGCCTCAGACACTTACTAGCTGTGGGACTCTGGGCAAATCACTTAACCCTGTTTGCCTCATTTTTCTCATCTATAAAAATGAGCTGGAGAAGGAAATGGCAAACCACTCTAGTGTCTTTGCCAAGAAAACCCTAAGTGGGATCATGAAGAGTTGGATGTGACTGAAAATGACCGGACAGAAATGTACACTTACATATATATTCGTACATATGTTATATATGTATGTATATACACATATACAGAGTGCATCAAATTTCCCAGTTGCAGTTTAAAGTTTTTTTTTTAAAGCAATTGGGGTTAAGTAACTTGCTCAAGGTTACACAGCCAGTTATTTCTGGGTGTGGTGCTAAGTATCTGAGCCCGGATTTGATCCCCAGGTCATCAAGACACTGGAGCTGGTGCCCTCTTACTCGATGAACCACCTGGTCGCCCCTAAGCAATTGGGGTTAAGTAACTTGCTCAAGGTTACACGGCCAGGTATTTCTGGGTGGGTAATAAGTGTCTGAGCCCGGATTCAATCCACATGTCATCCTGACACTGGAGCCGGTGCTCTTACTTGCTGTGCTACCTGGACGCCCCCGGTTTAAAGTTTTAATAGCTTAAAACTGAACTTGGAGGTTTGGGACACTTTGTATATAAGTGTGTGTGTGTGTGTGTGTGTGTGTGTGTGTGTGTGTATGTGTGTAGGTCTGGACCCATGATTTCATCAATATGAAGAATTCCCTCCAGCTATGCAAATCAAAAACTAACTCAGAGAGAGTTGCCCCGAGGATTGACAGGTTAAGTATCCACAAGCACACAGACAGCTACTCCATAACGGTTAGGACCTGAACCCAAATCTGGCTGACTCCAAAACCAGGAAGTTTTTACTTACTCCACTAACCTCCACTTCCCTTTAAATGGCAGCTATTATTATCTCTCTGTGTATCCCCAAAGTGCCTATCCTAAGACCTTTTACACAGCAGGTTCTCCATGATTTCATCTGGATGGATGAGTATACTTCAGGTAGCCTGTGAGTAGGACAGGGACATCATGGGAAAAGGGCCTTTCTAAAAACTTCTAGAACAATGCCATATCATCAGCTGCCTAGTCTGTCAGTCTTCCAGGAAAGAGTCAGAAAAAATTTCATAACTATTATCTAACCAATCAACAAACATTTGCTAAGCAACACTGGGGATATAACGAAAAAAGGAAGGCTACTCCCTGCCCTCAAGGAGCTTACATTCTGATGGGGAGAAATAGCAACTCATTCATTTGTAGGGACAGACCAGATACAAGTGAGTAGAAGAAAGGTGACCTTAGGGAGAAGGCACAAGAAACATGAAAGGGGACGGGACTGGAAAAGGCCTCCTGAAGAGGGTGGCCTGTGGCCTCCTGAGTCAGCACTCCATAGAAGAAGGAAGCATGAATTCTTCCCCACTGCCTCGCCCCACAGGAGGTGGCCTGACTCCCACACTGTGCCCCTCAGACCTGGGAATATGGGTCTGACTTTGCTTCAACCATCCACTGATGCAGGTGCTCTCTAGGTAACCTTGTGATTCTAAACCAGACACGGTCCAACCTACGGTTTCAAGTAAACACCCTGAAGGATTCTTGGAAGCAAATAAAAGGCCAGAGTAGACTGCCCAGCACAAGTACATATACTCCCACACAATCAGACTAGTACATGAGAACATGGGCATCTGTTTGGGACCAGGCACCGTGATGATGCAAGCCCATCATGGCTGAAACCTCCAAGGGCAGTCAGTCCCCCAGGTGAGAGACGAGACAAGACTACAGACCACAAAAGGGAGGCCCTCCCCCAAACCACAGCCCCAGCAAACAAGGATCAGCAGGCTGAGAGATGGGATTAGTTGTCCAAATAACTCATTCTCTTAATGACCTGGAGTCGGCTCTTACACTTTTGACATCGTACAAGTCATTAAACTCCTGGGTTTCTACAACATGAAAATAAAGATAAGACTCAAATTAGCTACTTCAGAGGGTTGTTATGAGGAAAGTATTTTGTGAACTTTTTTTGGGGGGGGGAATCTGGACTTATGTTTTAATTAGTGTGGGTGAATTCCTAGTATGGAAGTTTCTCTTGCTGATGCAGATTGGTATCACCTCTGTAATTTAGATTAATTAGCTCTAAAGCTGAAAGGGACCTTGGAGGTCATCTTAGGCCAACCCTCTCATTTTGTTGTTGTTCGTCCTTCCTTTAAAAGAGGTCCAATGACATCATGGGTGATGTGTGGACGCCTGTGTGAATTGGATTTACCGGAGGCAGAGCTGCACAGTCATCAGTCTCACTCTCTCCGCTAGAATCACTGAAGACTAGCTGCAGGACAAAAGTCAGGGTGACTGGTGATGACCCAGGATGCAGCGGATGACCTTGGTGTCTTCAATGTCTGACCAAGTTCTAAGTACTCCATAGGGCCTGCTTCATTCTTCAATGAGAACAAACTGTTCTCAATCTAGGGGAAGCCTTCACGTGCTTGGGGTAGATGGAGCCCACCGAACTCAGGTGATGGGTTTGAGGCCTCAACTTGGTCTGCCAAGATGGTTTTACCAGGATGTGGTCGCTGTTCATGCTATAAGCTTCTTGTAGCCACAGGTGAGAGATGGGTGACAGATGAGCACTGAAGGTGGATGAGCAGCCCTGAAAAGGGCTCAGCAAACCCTCCCACCATATGTGCTAGTTGTCCCTGAATACCCCATGCACCTCTACCCTCTCATATTAGAGATGAAGAGAGTGAGGCAGAAGAACAGGAAGTGACTTGTCCAGGGTTACGCAGCTAGTTAAGTTACATCAGAAGGGATCTGAACTCCAATCTTTCTGACTCCTGGAGAAGTTGGTTGGTAAATACATCGGATGAAGTCCTGGGCCTGGAGTCTAGAAGACCCATCCTCCTGACTTCAAATCTGGCCTCAGAACCTTACTAGTTGTGTAATGTTAATGGAATATAAGATCTTCCCCACCCATTAATAGGCCTCATGTGGAGCCCATTAAGGGAAGCTTGCTTGTAGGAAGGCTTTCACACCTTTTGTTAATTTCTAATTAGGCACTGAGTCACAAGGGTTGTGATGTCCTCTGGCTCTAAAAAAAAAGGGGGGGGGGCGTGTATATATACTGTGAGGTTAGCATTTTATTTTGGGGCTCACTCCCTGGAAGAGTGTTCTTGTGATCTGACCAGATGAGATTCTGTGTAGCTGTTAAGGAGTCCCCCCTCTTCCCCTTCAAGATGTTGGTGCTTCTCTCTCTGGTAACTATGTATGTATTGCCTTAGTCAGACAGCTGGATCTATCAGCTGATCTGTGCTAATTTCTCAGTTAGAAGCCCTGTCTGTTGGTCTTTATTTCTCTGCTTATATTTTCTCTATTTTCTTTGTTTGGATTTTCTCTGAAGTTCAGGGTGCCGACTTTTCCCCTGAACTAGTGAATGTAATTAAAAAAAGACCGTTGACCCCTTTCCTAGTAAAGCAGATCTAAGAACCTGTGGCTAATAGCCATCCTGGCTATGCCAGTGTGGTTGCTGCAGCACTCTGGACAAATCACTTCACCCTGTTTGCCTCAGTTTCCTCATCTGTCAAATGAATTGGACAAAGAGATGACAACCCATTCCAATATCTTTGCCAAGAAAACCCCAAATGGAGTCCCAAAGAGTCAGAAACGACTGAAAGAAAACGAATGAACTTCATGACTTCTTCGATAATTTCAAGGGTGGATATTTGTGGTACTTAATAAGGAATCTAGAAAAGGGAGATTTGGAGACTAAGAATTTACTGGCATTAAGCCAGCACAGGGAAGGGAGTACCCCTGAACAGCCACATTTATTCCCCTTTAAATAGAGCCCTAACTGTTCAGTCATTTCAGTTGTGTCCAACTCTTCATGACCCACTTGGGGTTTTCTCAGCAAATATACTGGAGGGGTTTGCCATTTCCTTCTCTTGCTCATTTTACAGATGAGGAAACTGAGGCAAATAGTGAAATGACTTGCCCAGGGTCACACAGCTAGTAAATGTCTGAGGCTAGATTTGAACTCTGGTCTTCCTGAATCCCGGCCCAATGCTCTATCTACTGTGCCACCTGCCTGCCCCCCCCCCCATAATAGCTGACTTTTACTTACATACAGTTTATAAAGCACTTTATTGTTTCTTTGAGAATCAGCAAATATTTATTGAAATCTGTTTGTAAAATGTAAAGGATGTTTTGCTCTCCATTTCTCTGGTCACCCCAAATCCTTTGGCTTGTCGTAAGCGGTCCATGGGTCACAGGTTGTGCTGGTTTGACCTAGAGTATCCATGACCACTGGGCTTCCTATTGTCTCTAAGATAAAATACACACTCCGGTTTGACATTTAAGGCCTACCTTTGTAATCTGACTACACATTACTCTCCTTCCCACACTCTCTATGCTAGCAAACTGGCCTACTTGCTTTGCTATTCCTTGTGCCTACATTCCATCCCCAACCTGTCTTTTTTTAAAAATTATGAACATATGTGTAATATATTTATTTTTAAGAATGATTGATATATCTTTAAAATATTATTTTGTTTTTAATTTATGAAATAAAAGCAGGGCACTAGACATACAGAGAAGAAAAAAGGCCAAGTTCCTGCTCTCAAAGATTTAGCATCTACAACAACAAAACATTTATGAAGCACAATAATTCAGTGGGGAGAATGCTGGTCTTTGTTGCTGAATCTGAAGTGCTGGAATATGAGAATCAATTCTGAGTCTGCCCCTGCCTACCTGTGTGCCCTCAATCAAGCAAATGAACTACTCTGGGCTTGTTTCCTCATTGGCAGAAGGGGAAGATTGGGTGAGATGACCCCTGAGGAACCTTCCAAGATCAGATCTATGATCTATGAACACTAGAGGTGCAGATATCTTATCTGATTGTCAGCTTGTCCAAAGAGCTGAGCCATTTACACCTTCAAGCACCAAAACGCTCCAGTTTCACCACTCAGGATAGAAATCTTGCTAAGATGTATTTCACACATTTACCATTCGGTCATCCATGTATCTATCTACCTTGATGTCAGGTCATATAATCTGCCACTCTCCCCTTCTCATTCTGTAGTTCAGAGTTCTAGAGAACACTGCCCTCTTCCCTGCGCTGGGGAGAGATGGGGGGTGGGGTAGGAGGAATAAATCAGGGCTATGCTGGAGTCAGCTCAGGAGAGCTGATTGTTAAAATCTGTGAAAAAACAACTGTATGTAAATTTGTTAAATTTACATCTCTCAAATCAGCAAAAACCACAAATCAGGGCTTGCTTTATTGTTCTGTGGATTCCTTAGACTTAAGAAAGTGATGGAGAAAAATGTTAACATAGATCAAACTTAAAAAAGTGTATCGCAGGTACATTTATCCTCCCGCTGCCACTTCCCACTGAGACTGCTGTGCCTGGAGTCAGGAAGACTCATCTTCCTGAGTTCAAATCTGGCCTCAGATATGTACTAGTTGTGTGACCCTGGACAAGTCACTCAACCCTGTTTGCCTTAGTTTCTTCATCTGTCAAATGAGCTGGAGAAGGAAATGGCAAACCACTCTAATATCTTTACCAAGAAAACTCAGATGGGGTTATGAGGAGTCCTATATGATTGAAAATAATTGAACAACAATGACAACCACCCCAATGAGAGCTGGTTGTTAAACATTTACCAGCACAGTCCTTAATAATTCACTAAGCCCCTATTTTGAAGGCTGAGCTATACTGATCGGTAATGTGTGTAAATATACCTAGCCCTCTCTATTTGGCAAGCCCTAGACAGGGTGTCACCTCCCACCCACCCTAGATGGGGTGATAATTGGGTGATGATAATTCCACTCTCCTCCACCCCTAACTTTCTGCTTCTTGCTCAGAGAATAGTAATCAAATTAGCATCACGAATGCATGTGGAAATGGCATGAAAACCAACTGTTCTAATGCTCCAGAGACCAAAACTCTCCTCTCTGGCCATGACTTCCCTCTATGTGTTGTTTCCCCCTAATCAAATATGAGTTCCTTGAGGGCAGGGGCTGTCTTGCTTTTTGTACTCGTATCTCCAGTGCTTGGGACTATGTCTGCTACATGGAAGGGGTTTTATAAATTATATTTCATTCATTCATTCGATTACTCATTCACCTAGAGCAAGCCTGCACAACCTGCACCTGAGGGCACACCAAAGAATTTTGGTGACCTGCCGAAAATGCAGAGGATGTTTCGGTCTACATTTCTCAGGCCACTGGAAATCCTTTGGCTTGCTGTAAGCAGCCCATAGGTTACAGATCTTGCTGGTCTGACCTAGAGGATCCATGACCAGTGGCTCCCCATTGTCTCTAGGATAAAATACATACTCCGGTTTGACATTCAAGGACTACTTTTCCAATCTGACTACACATTACTCCTCTTCCCACACTCTCCATGCTAGCTAGCTGGCCTACTTGCTTTGCTGTCCCTTGTGCTGACATTCCATCCCCAACCTGTATCTTTCTTTAAAATTCTAACCATTCATGTAATATATTTATTTTAAAATAATTATCAATATATTTCTTTAAAATGTTATTTTGTTTTTAATTTATGAAATAAAAACAAGCATTTCTATAACAGTACAGTAAAAAAGATGATTGCACATGAAACTGCAAATCTATTATGTATAATTTGTTATTCCTTTTAAATATATAATAAAACTATCATGTAACTTTCTTTTTTCCCCTTTTTTTCTTCCCTCCCGTAGAGATGGCTACCATTAGACACAAATATGTATGTATATATCTATATCTATATACGTTCGTAAAAAATCATTCTACACATACTTCTTTCAGTTCTTTCTCTGGATGCAGTGTCTTCTTTTATATGTTCTTTGTATTTAATTTGGGCATTTATAATAGTCAAAATGATTCATTTGCTTAAAGTCATTCTTAAAACAACACTGCAATTACTGTATACAAGGTTCTCTTGGTTCTGCTCATTCCATTCTTCATTATTTCATGCAAATCTGTGTTTTTCTAAAATTAATGAGCTCATCATTTTATTTTTTGGATGCAGAGATAAGTGACTTGCCTAGGGTCACACAGCTACTAAGTGTCTGGGCAAGATTTGAACTCTGGTCCTCCTAACTCCCAAACTGTGCAGTATCCACTGTGCCACCAATTGCCCCTTGAGCTCATAATTTCTTATAGGATTCCTACATGATCATATACTACAACGTCTTCAATTATTCCCCATTTGATGGGCATCTCTGCAATTTCCAGTTCTTTTCCACTATAATGTTCCATCTGTGGAGGAAATCTGGAGAGCCTGGAGTTTTCTGATCTACTCTGCCATCTTCCCAGAATCCTCCTTCCCTACCTATGTCTTTGCACAGGAAATCCCCATACCTGGAATGCGTTCCTTCTTCTCAACTTTTGCCCCTAAGAATTCTTAGCTCCCCTCAAGGGTCTGCTCATGTGTAAACATTTTTCTTGATCTCCTTGGCTATCTGTACTTCCTTATTTCCCCTCAGATGTTCACATATCTATTTCTCTGGGTACATGCTTTATCTGTCTGTAGAATGTAAGCTTTTTGAAAACAAGGGCTGTATTTTTTGTGCAGTTGATTTTTGCCTTTGTATCCTCAGTCCTGTGCAAAATATCCTGAACATAGTAGGTTAGATTGTTTTTGGATTAATTTTCTGCCTCCCTCCTTTTCCCTCCCCTCCTAGTCTGCTAATGGTAATCAATCAACAAACATTTATTAAGTACCTACTATGTGGTGGGTACCCTGCTAGGTGCTAGGAACACAAATATAAAGAATTAAACAATCTACACTCTCAAAGAGTTTATAATCTATGGGGGAAAGACAACAATTGTGTGTTTGTAGCTACAGACTATAAAGAGAATCTACACAAAGTATAGATATGTATAGATGCATATCGATACATATCTATACTCTGTATATATTCTCTATAAATATATAAGTAAATATAAGGGTTATGAATGGAGGGAGGGAAGGTACCAGTAGTCGGGGTAAAATCCTGGAGAAGTAGAGAAGGATAACCTTTGAGCACCTGGATGAAGGAAGGGGACCAGACATACTCCACACTCTGGGGGCACCAACTCTAAACTTTTTCATAGATGAATCAGTGACTGAAATGGAAACAGGAGCAGGAAGCCCAGTGTCTTCAAGAGCATGAAAGATGGCAACATTTCTATAGTGCTAAAGCATTCTCCATCACTCAGCAAGGCCAGAGTCATGAAAACCAGCTGGGCTAGTGGCCTCTGTTTCAGCAACTGCTACACACAAAGCTTCCTGTTAGTTCAGGTAATAAAATAGAAACCTAAAAGAAAGCAAGAAATCAGGAAGAAAGAAAACAATTCTCTGTCACTCCAATAAACATAGTTGTCTAGTAAGGGATATATCAAAGAACCAGAGAATGAAAGGGCCCATATAATATCACTTAGAGCAGGAAAAGAAACTTTTGAGATTATCTGGTCCAATACCCTCATCATAATAGATAAAGGAAATTGAGGCCCAGAGACTTAAAACGAAGGGGAAGCAGCTAGGGTGGCATAGTGGATAGAATGATGAACCTAGAGGCAACAAGTTGTTGTTTAGGCATGTCTGACATTGTGACCCCATTTGGGGTTTTCTTAGCAAAGATACTGGAGCGGTTTGCCAACTTGAGTTCAAAACCAGATTGAGATACTTACTAGCAAAGCACTTAACCTTTCCCAGCCTCAGTTTCCTCATCTGTGAAATGGGGATGATAATAGTACCTGTTTCTCAGGGTATATATTATATTTCTTAATATTCAATTAATTTAATAATTAATAAAACCTTAAATAAGCAATAATTAATTTAATCAATTAATAATCTAATAAATAATTTAATTAATTAATATAAATAAATAAGTTATATTTATTCCCAAGTTTTAAGTCATTATGTAAATGTTAGCCATTATTGTCAGTCTTTTGACAGAACTTTGGGGTCCCAGTACCCAGAATTTTTTTTCATCCTCTTAATGACCGGAATAATGGTTAAATTAATTATCAAGGCCTCCTCCTTGGCTGTATCAACCAAAAAACTTTTGGACTATCTAATTCATTTAGGATCCAAGAATTCCCTCAGAATACCAGGTCCATAACCTAAACCAATTCTTTTGGCCTCCTAGAAATCTAGATCTAGATCTAGTGATGGCATTGGCAGATGTGAAAGACAACAGACATAGCTCTGATTAGCTCAGTTTGCTGATCTTAGAAGTCTTCAAAATCTATGAAAATGAAAGGAAAATAAGTGATCTGGTAAGATAAGTTTGTGAAGCTAAAACGTTTGGGTTTTTCCCATCAAACAAAGGCAAAGGTAATGAGGACAGCAACGTGCTCCAGAATTAGAGCTGAGAGGGGCCTTGTAGGCCATCCAGTTCAGGCCCCCATTTTACAGAAGAGGAAAAGTAAGGACCAGAGGGAGAGCAAGTATGCATACCAACTGCTTTGTAAACCAAAAAGGGCAACACTTATGATGATGTCCTAATAACGGAAGTACCTCAAGAAAACATCAGGCGGATCCTGCTGAAATTGTGTCCTAATTGAGGCCATGCGCCAACCTCCCCACCTTGTCTCTATTTTTCAGAACCTTTGTTTTCTGTACGATCATTTTTTTTCTATTCTACTATATCATGGAAATACTTTTTTATTTAAGTTCAAAATAAAATAAATAAATGTTTTTTTAAAAGTTCAGTTAAGGTACCCACATACTCCATGAAGCCTTTGCTGATCTCCCTTCTCAAATTTCCGTAGGCTATTTTAGATCTCTCATTGGTCCTCCCCTTACTGATATGGACTGTATCTATATGCCTAGCATAACCTTCTCCCCTTCCCATTTACTTCCCTCCCCAACTTGTGTCCTCCCTCCCCCTAGGAGTATGCTGCTAAATCCTTAACAATGGCTCTCAGTAAAGTATGACACACCTTTGAATTGTGTCTGTATTATCTGTGTTATTGACAATTTCTCCATCACTTTCTAAGTCTAGACAATCAACAGAATGATAAATCAAGTCCTACTTTGTAGGGTTTGTTGATTTTCTAGACCACCCTCCCTCCCCAAGTTCAAGCTGGCTCCTGAACACTTAAGGCAGCAACCAAGTAGAATTTAAGTTTCTTGAGGGCAGGGATAATTTTATTTCTGTACCCAACACCTTGCACATAGTAGATTATTAAGAACTCTTTTGTTGATCTGACCTGGACAAGAGGCCAGGTAGAAACATTCAAGCCAATGTCCCCAAGGATTCTCTACTAATTTAAGGATTGCCTAAAAAGATCACAGATGTGTCTGTGTGTGTGTGTGTATATATATACATATATATGTGTATAAATATATATCCACCCATCCATACAGAAAGAGAGACAGAGAGAGAGAGAGAGAGAGAGAGAGACATCTATAATGAGAGAGAGAGAGAGAGAGAGAGAGAGAGAGAGAGGAAAGATTTCAGGGGCCATTGAATCCAATCCTCTCCTCTGCCCATTTTATAGATGAAGAAAACTGAGGCCCTCTTAGGGTAAGTGATTTACCCAAACTCATAAAACTAGTAAGTATCAGAGGAAAAATTGGAACCTAGATGTTCTGGCTTCAAATTTGAGGCTTTCTTGTTTTGCAGACCTGATCTGGGGTTTCCTTGGCAAAGGTAATGAAATATTTTGCCATTTCCTTCTACAGCTCATTTTATAGATGATGAAAATGAGGGAAACAGGGTAAAGTGACTTGGGTCACATATCTAGTAAGTGTCTGAAGGCAGATTTGAAATCAGGAAGATGAGTCTTCCTGATCCCAAGCCCAGTGCTCTAACTACTGTGCCACCTAGCTGCCCATTGAACCCCAAGCTAGGTTTACAGGGGCATGTTTTCTCCTCCCATAGAACGTAAGTTCCTTGAGGGCAGGGACTGACTTATTTTTGTTTTTGAAACCCCAGCACAGTGCCTGACACATAGTGTTGTTGTTGTTCAGTCATTTCGGTCATGTCTGATTCTGTGACTCCACTTGGGGTTTTCTTGGCAAAGATAATGGAGTGGTTTGTCATTTCGTTCTTTAGCTCATTTTACAGATGAGCAAACGGAGGCACACAGAGTTAAGTGATTTGCCCAGGGTCACACAGCTAGGAAGGGTCTGAGGTCACATTTGAACTTAAGGAGATGAGCCTTTCTGATTCCAAGCCAGTGCTCTCTCCATGGCAGAGCACCAAGCTGCCCCTCTGGCACACAGAAGGCATGTAATAAATGCTGACTGCTGCCATACTCCCAGGTGTGGGGGTACAGCTTTTTGCTATAGTCCCTAAGGTTGTATGTTCCTTGAATGTGTCAACTGAGTCTTTTCATTTCTCTTCTGTTTCCTTTCTCTCCAGCATCTAGGGCAGTGACAGGAAGACACTTATTTTAAGGATCTAGGATTTTTGTCCTGTGGTACAAACTGCAATCACTGTATGACCTGTCTAAAAGTTGTTGTGGTTGAACAACTCACTATCCCATTGTCAGCTCAGATGGCCACTTAATTTGATTCAACAGGTTTAAGCCTCTTCCACACACCAGACACTGGGGCATGAAAGATAAAAATAAGACGGTCCCCAGCCCCAAGAACTTACATTCTACAGGGAGAAATCAACACATAAACATAAAAATAAATACAAAACCAAAACTAAGTAATTTTGGGAGGCTGAGGAAAGCATTAACTGGAGAGATTAGGAGAGGTTTTGTGTAGTAAATGGCACTCTGGCTTGAATGGAGTCAGATTCCAAGAGGTAGAAGTATAGAGAGACAGCGTTTCAATCAAGGTGCCAGACTGGGCAAAGGTGCAGAGGTGGGAATGTTGTGAACCTCAGGAAACAGACACACAGTCTGCCACTTTGAAGCATTTCCCAGCCCGAAAGAGTTTATGTTCCACTGGCAGAGCCTTCAAGAAGCCAGGCTCACTTCTACATGAGGATAAGGCATCACTGGAGAACTTTGGTGCTGGTTATATAGCAGATACCTAATTAATACCTAGACTGATTCATCCCTGTAGATACACAACATAATAGGGAAGATCTGGGAGTTGCTTGTTTAAATCAGAATGATCTTGTTCAAACGTTTCTGTGATATTCTTTCTGGGATACTGCCCCACCTAGCACTGGGTGCCCACAGGGTGGTTGCTAGCTTGTGTTCTGACTGAAACCCCATGGACAGTTACTATTACCACTATTATCCTTTCCTGAATATTCTCCCCCCTCCCCCACCCACCATGCTGCCTCTACTGGCATTATCACTTTTACCTTCTCCTTGTGGTCATCTGGACTCCGCCCTTGGGCCTCTTCCTTGACAAGTCAGCTTTTGACCTGTTTCGCTGGGACTCAGGCTTCCACCCCCATTTCTAGTTCTCTTCCCCCATTAGAATGTAAACTCCTTGAGACCAAGGACTTGCTCAATTATATTTGTACCTTTAGTTCTTAACATAATACCCTAGCTCTTAGAAAATGCTTGTTCTAGGGGCAGCTAGGGTGGCGCAGTGAATAGAGCACTGGCCCTGGAGTCAGGAGGACCTGAGTTCAAATCTAACCTCAGACACAACAATTACTAGCCGGGTGACCCTGGGCAAGTCACAACTCCAATTGCCCTGCCTTCCCCCCTCCAAAAAAAAAAAAAGCAAATGCTTGTTCCATCCATGTATGTATGCATGTATCTGTCTATCCATCTATCATTTTCCTCTCATCTATCCATCTGAATCTATTATCTAGCTCTCATTTGTCTGTATCTATCCAGCCATCATCTACCTCTCATCCATCTATCAATGATCTCTCATGTTTGTCTATCTGTCATCCATCTCTCACCTACCTACCTATCATCTCTCATCTATTCATTCATCTCTTATTAATCTCTCCATTCACCATCTATCTCACATCTGTTTGTCTCTATCTATCCATTCATCAATCATCTATGAATCATCTATCGCTCATCTGTCTGTCTGGCTATCTATCCTGTCCATCCATCCATCCATTACTACCATCTACCTCTCATCTATCCATCCATCATCTATATTCTATCTACATTCTGTCTTTCTATCCATCTATCATCTATCTCTCAACTGTTTGCCTATATCTACCCATCAATCAATGTATCATCTATCTCTCATCTGTCTAAATCTATCTACTCATCTATCTCTCATTGGTCTAATGGTCTATCTACATATGTCATCTATCTCCCATCTATCTGTCTAACTATCCATCCTTCCATCCATCATAGCTTCTGAGACCCCAAGTACTAAGAAATTTTCCAGATTTTTCTACCATATATAAATGAATTATTTTTAAATTTAAATTATAGGATTCTTAGGCCCATTTTTTTTGGATGTAGTTGGCTTTTTTTTTTTAAAAGTCACTATGTGTGAGAGCATAAATGTCCTGACTCATAGCTGGAAAAACCATCTCTCTAGCTAACACATTCCAGATCTGTCCAGTCACACGAATTGAGCAAGAATGGCTTGCTCAACTGGGTTGTTATGCCTGAGCTGACATGTATTTAAGCCAACAACTCTGGACTACTTTCTAACCCTATTCTATCCCCTTGTATCAGAAAGACAGGGACGAAACTGTGGTAGAACTGGAGTGGTGTGTAAAAAGATAATGGACCTGGGTGTATAATCAGCTTTATAGAAAACAAGTATAATGTGAGAGGGTTAAGAAAATCAGTATGGAGTCTAGATTTGAAGTCGAAAGACCCTGGGCTATATAAGCTTTTAACTTAGGGCAAGTTTTTTTTTTTTTGATGAGGATCAAAAAAGGTAATAAATGGGAAAGTGTTTTTTAAACTCTAAAGTGTTATATACATGTAGGCTGTTGCTGTGATTCCTGAAAACTGGTATAGAAATTTAATTTCTATAAAGTGAACCAGGCTTTAAGTGAACAGGGCAGTTGCTACTTAAAAGACTCTCACAATGTGTTTTCAATTAAGATCAAATACATTTTATTGATGACTTTTGTTTTGAGATCACAGTCATATCAGAATCTCCCCCCATAAATATACAAAAAACAGTAACACAAAACCAACAAACACAAGTCTGACAAGTGTTTTCTGTGAGAGTGAATTCTTTCTTGAAGTGACAATATCTTTGCAGGGGGAATGGCACTTTTCTGTAAAAATGAGGGGGTGGGATAGCAGATTAAAAATTTGAATTCAACAATATGTTGCTTTCAGGAAATGCTATAAAAATGAGAGATACAAACAAAATAAAGGGCAGGAGTAGAATTTATTATGTAAAAAAAAGTAGGGGTAGTAAACATGATCTCAGACAAAGTTAAAGTTAAAATAGATTTAATCAAAAGAAAAATAGGAAAACTACACTGTGTGTTAACCATATTATCCAATATTGTTTTGGACCATCTAAAATAACTAGACTGTATAAAAAACCTAGGAGTATACCTGCCAAAACAGACATAGGAAATACATGACTATAAACATGAAACACCTTTTATGCAAATAAGTTAGATCTAAATAACTGAATACTTATTGTTCATGGATAGGTAAAGCCAATATGAAAAAAAGAAGACAATTTTATCTAACTAATCTATTTATGCAATGCCATCCCAATTAAATGACTAAAAATTTATCTGCGTTAGAAAAATAGTAACAGGGTTCATTTGGAAGAGCAGAGTGTCAAGGACTTTAAGAAAATCAGAGGAAAAAGATGTGAAGGAACCAGGTTCAGTAGTATCAGACCTTAAACCACATTATAAGGTGAGAGCACTGTTGAAACGTACAATGGGTAATTTGATTATGTAAAATTTAAAATTTCTTGTATAAATAAAATCTATGCAGCCAAGAATAGAAGGAATGCAGAAAATTGAGGAAAAAAAATCTTTCACCATCTTTCAGATAGAATGTGATTGGGCTATATTTCTGTGGTATAGTAAATGATGAGCTGTTTGATTAAAAAAAAAAACATGGAAAGACCTAGACTTATGAAAGAAGATGCTATCTACCTTCAGAGAAACAGATGACAAGTGGAAATAAGCATAATATAGTCTTATGTATATATGTCTGCGTGAATATATCTATATATGTATGTTTATAGATATCTTTGTACATACATGTGTATGTGTGTAGGTATGTGTATACATACATACAATGCACACACATACATATGTGTGTATATATATGTATACAGTCTCCAAATGACTAATTTTAGCCTTCTTGGGAAAGGAAAAATAAAGTAAAAAGTGCACAGGAGAGGAAAAAAGAAAACCTACAAGGAAGCAAAGAAAAGCTGGACAGCTTTGAAAACAATGTGTAGTATCTGTTATATTAGGAAATTGAAATTTCCATTGAAATGGAAATTTTTTTCCCTTTTTGGAGGGGGTAAAGTGGGTCAATTGGTATTAAGTGATTTGCCCAAGGTTACAAGGCTAGTTTTTTTTTTTTTTTGTGTTAAGTGTCTGAGGCGGAATTTGAACTCAGGTCTTCCTGACTCCAGGGCTGGTGCTCTATTCACTGTGCCACCTAGCTACTCCTGCAATGGAAATTTATTGCTGTATATTATTTTGAATCCTCTCTTATGTTCTGCTGTGTACATGGAAATGTTTTTTTTTTTCCCTTTTCTTATTCTGTATTTATGTTTAAAACAAATTTTGAAACTTAAAAAAAAAGAGAGGGCAGACACGAAATTATTTCGGAGGCCCCTTCCAGCTCTGAATCTATAATTCTATAATGATATGATCTTAACTTATCTGTTTCTACAATCAAAACATAATTCTGCTAAATTATAATGACCAAGATTGATCCCACAGAGATGATATAAGAAGACTCCTTCCCCCTGCTTCTTTGCTAGTCAAGGACAATGGGTAGATAGGAGAGATAGTCAGCAGGATCGGTGTGGAACACTGCAGATATATTAGATTTCTTTTGAAATTTGGGTTAGTTTTGCTGAACTTTATTATAAGAGATGGTCTTCTGGGAGAGGATGGGGAGATACCCTGGGAAATGTACATGATATGAAAAAATAAAAATTTATTTTAAAAACATTTTTTTAAAATTGAGGCTTTTTAAAAGGGCCTACCTTTATTATATGAAGACAAAAAAAAAAAACCAAAACAACCTCCCTTTGGGATCCTGGTATCCTCGGCAAAAGTGAAAATGACTAGGGATTGAATTTTCTAAAACTCCAAAGCAAATTTTTTTATAAACTAGAAGGAAAATAAAAGGTCTCAGAGAAACAAATGGGGTTCTCCAAATGACTAAATTAATAATATCATGGATGTAAAGATGAAAGAGACTTTAGGGATCATTCAGTACAATTCTCTTCCATTTTACATATGAGGAAATTGAGGCCCAGAGAAGGGAAATGGCCTGAGATTTCATAGGCAGAATAGAGTAAAGCAAGGACTTATTAGTTGTGTGGGGGTTGAGGGATGTGGTGTGTGCATGCAGCACAGGTCTAGAGCCTGGTTTTGGGATTAACTAGTGTCAACCTATCAGGCAAGTCACTGAACATTTCTGAGCCTCAGTTTCCTCATCTGTTAAATGGGGCTAATAACATTTGCCTTCCCTTCACTTGCAGGGTTATTTTGACAATGGAGCCAAAGAGATGTGAAAATGCTTGGGAAAAGTAAAAGCTCCTTGGAGTGTCTGAATGACTCATATTATATAACACCCCACCTCTCTACCCCCCCCTCCCCCACTGTAGGCGTTCAATACATACTTGCTGAATGAAGGAATGAATGAACAAATGTAAACGATGCTGAAAACTCTGCAAATAAGATCCTTACTCCTTTGTAGCTTCTTTTTGTGGCACCCCCTCCTCCCTCCAGGGTGACTTGTGCTGGGCCTTAACAAGGCTGCTACTTAATGTTCAATTAGAGTAACTGCAAGCAAATAATCTTAACATTCAATTGGATAAAGCAGTGGGCCTGGAGTCAGGAAGGCCTGAGTTCAGATCCAGCCTCAGATACTTCCTAGCTGATCTTGAGACCTTGGATAAGTCAGACTTAACCTCTGTCGACCTCAGTTTTCACAACTACAAAATGGGAATAATAATAGTGCTTCCCTCTCAAGATTGTTGTAAGTATCAAATAAATTAATATTTGTAAAGTGCTTAGCACAGTGCCTGAAACATAGTAGATGCTATATAAATAAATGCTTAGTCCTTCCCTCCCTAATGAGCCACAAATACTCAACAATAAATTGTCCGGTTCTTTCCACACTCTTTTTGTTGTTCAGTCGTTTTCAGTCGAGTCCAACTAACTCATCATGACCCTTTTGGGGGTTTTCTGGGCAAAGATACTTGAGTAGTTTGTCATTTCCTTCTCTAGCTCATTTTACAGATGAGGAAACTGAGGCCACATTTGAACTCGACAGCAACAGTCAGAGCTTGGGATTGGGAGTCAGAATATAAGAATTCAGGCCTGAATGGATATAGGGGTAAAGCCTTTCATATCTCTGAGCCTCCGTTTCCACATCTGCAAAAAAGGGGTTGGGTCTGACTCTAAGGTTCTGTCTTGATCTTACATTGTGAGAAGTAAGTCTGGATGTGAGCCTGGGACTTAGAGCCTGAAGACACTGAGCTCAGCACACAGTCTAAGAGGAGAGACGGTGTCATGATCCCAGGGTGGGCTTGGCCGACTGTGGGTGCTAGTTGTCAGGGTCTTAGGTCTTCTAGCTATGGGCTGCAACAAGCCTCACTGATCACCTAATTCAACTCCCTCTTTTTGCTGGGGAAGAATCCAAGGCCCAGAGAGGTTAAGTGACTTCCCTATGGCCACACAGTCAGGAAGTCAGTAGAGCCAGGTTATGAACATACACCTTGCCTCTACACGCAGTACTCTTTCTGCTACACCACAGCTACCTCCTCAGAGGTCATCCGGTCCAACCCCTACCTGCACAGGAATCCCCTTGATGATATGGTTATTCACGATCTGGCTGAACACCTCCAGGGATGGGTAACTTACTACCTGCCAAGCCATTCCATTTCACTCCTAGGCAGTTCTGCTACAAAGTTCTGTCTTACATTGAGCTGAAATATTCCTCTTTTCAACTCTCCCTTACAGCTTCTAGTTTTGCTCTCTGGGACCAAGTAGAATAAATTACATCCCTCTTCTATTGGAAGATAGGTATTGTGATATCTGAAACCTTATTTAGGCTAAAAATTTCCAGTTCCTTAAACTGTCTTTTTGATAGCATGACTACCCTACCAGTCAATCAATTAATCAACAAGCATCAAGAAACAATCATCTTTGAACCTACTGTGTTCCAGGATGCTGGTCCCGGACAGAAAGCCCCTCTTTTAATGCAGCATAAAATTGAATTAGACTTCTCACTGGCCATATCATGCTGCTGACTCATGGTAAGCTCAACCTCCTACTTTTTTAGGACAAGCTACTTCCTAGCCTCCTCTTACCCACCTCCTTTTACAGATCAGGGAAGGATACCCAGAGGTGAATGACCTTGCCTCAGGCACTGCTGTATAGTAGAAAGAGAGCTGGATTTGGAGTCAGTGGACTTGGGAATGAATCTTAGTTACACTTCTGTCTTAGGCTGTTTGGGGCAATTCATTTCAATCTTGTGGGCCCCTACTTTAAAATGAGGCTGGACTAAAATGAGACTTTGTGGTTTAGTCCCTTTCAGTTGCGTCTGACTCTTCATGACCCCATTTGGGGTTTTCTTCGCAAAGATACTGGAGTAGTGTGCCATTTTTTTCTCCAGCTCATTTTACAGATGGGGAAACTGAGGCAAACTGCGGTAAGTGATTTGACCAGGGTCACATAGTTAGAAGTGTCTAAGGCCAGGATTTGAATTCAGGACCTCCTGACTCTAGGCCAGGTACTCTATCCACTGTGCTACCAAGCCACCACTCCCCAAACTGACATTTACAGATTGCTTTAAGGTCTATAAAGCCTTTTACATACATTATTGCATTTAAGCCTCTCAACAGCCCTGTAGGATAAGGAATTTATCCCCATTTTACAGATGAGAAAACTGAGGATGAGAATGGTTAAGTGATATTCCCATGGTCATAAGTAGGATTTGAACTTGGGTCTCCCCTATGTCCATAAGGCAACACTGTCTCCCATAAAGGTAGAGGGGGTCATAGCCACAGCTTATAACCCAGCTCTTCTCATACCTCCATCCAGGGCTATTTCTACTATGTGGGCTGGTCTTCAAGTCTCTTCCAACTATAAAATTTTACATGGCTTTAAGAGCATGGCTGTAGCCCTGTGGTCATGAGCAGGGTAAGAAGGTGTAGACAGAGATACAGTGCTCACCACCCTGATGCTGTCTGCCAATATCAGCTCAGGATTTATGGGTCTCAGGACGGGAAAAACACTGAGGATATACACAATAGAAGTGTCAAACTCAGAAATGGGGCCACTATAAACCTTACCCAAGGATCCCTAAAAGGCACATACTGACCTAGAAAACCACACACTGACACTATCTATGTTTTATTGTACTTTTATTGATTTTGTTAATTTCCCAATTACATTTTAATCTGGTTCTGGCTGCACTCCCTATGAGGGCTGTATATTCCATACCTTTGATGTAGTGGATAGAATAGACTGGAATCAGGAAGACCAAGATTCAAATCCTGTTTCAAATACTCACTAGCTGGGTAATCCTGGTCATCTAACCCTGAGCATTAGCATCTTAGGGCCCTGGGATTGTTGGGGCTGCTTTGCAAACTTTAAAGCTTTGAGATGTCAGTTCTTATTATGGATCTGTTTCCCTCCTGGCTTCAAACTCCATGAAGCCCATTTCCAGGTCTCATCAAGATCCCAAGGGTTCATATAATTCTTTGCACGAATAAAGATGATCATATTGTTAACTTAAGACTAGATGAGACTTTAGCAGTTCTATGGTCCCACCCTCTAACTGTACAAGTAAGAAAACTGGGGCATAGTTGGAGAAGTGACCTATTAATCAGGTAACTGACATCCATTATAACTAAATTGCTCCCCTGAAGAACTCCGTGGCCATGTCATGGTGGCATGGAAGTGATGCTGGGTTCTTGAAGGCCAAGTTGGAGGAATATATGCTTTGCTAGGATCTACCAACCTGGAATGCTTTCAAGTAGAGACCTTTAAAGGTATCAAGGTGTTGCAGCGGATGGAAAGTTAGACATGGAATCAGGAAGACCTGTGTTCAAATCCAGCCTCAGGCAATCTGTAGGATCTTAGGCAAGCCATTTAACCTCTGCTTCAGTTTCCTCATCTGTAAAATGGGGATACCCTATCTCTCAGGACTGTCATGAGGGTCTAATGAGATAATAATTGCAAAGCACTTGGTAGCACATAGCAGGTGCTTGTGTTTTTTCTCTCTCTCTCTCACACACAAACACATATAATTATTATCCTCATTTTACATATATATGCACACACACACATACACACAGAGCTGAGGGCAGCTAGGCAGTAGAGTGGATAGAGTACCAAGCCTAAAGTCAGGAAGACTCATCTTAACAAGTTCAAATCTGGCCTCAGATTCTAGCTGTGTGACTCTGGGCAAGTCACTTATCCCTGTTTGCCTCAGTTTCCTCATCTGTTAAATGAGCTGGAGAAGGAAATGGCAAACCACTCCAGTATCTTTGCAAAGAAAACCCCAAATGGTGTCACAAAGTTGGATACAAATGAACAACACAAATATACACATTGGGATGATAATAGCACCTACCCCCAAGGTTGGATAAAATCAGATATATGTAAAATGCTATGCAAAAGTTAAAGATTTTATATATATATATATATATATATATGCGTGTGTGTGTGTTTGTGTATGTATGTGTGTATATGTATGCATGTATATATACATACATACACATATATATGTAGTTAAGTTTGGTCCCATTCTCATTTCTGCCTCTCAGAATTCCTTTGTTTTCCTTCAAAACTCAGATCAAATGGTAGTTTCTACATGAAACCTTTTCTCTTTTGCCTGATAATGCTGCCTTTCTCCCCACTACAAAACTTTCCCTGGTTTTTTTTTGCATTTATGTAGTTCTTGTTTTCCCCTCATTGCTACATCTCTTGGTCTCCCTACATGTTAATTCACCTTGTTAGAACCTTAATATAAGCTCCTTGAGGGCAGGGAGAGGGTTTTGTTTGTTGTTTTTGGTCTCTGTACTTAGTATAGTGCCCTTCACATAGCACATGATTTTATAATGCTTGTTACCTGGGTGACCAGATGTAATGGTAATGGGACTTGAAAGATCTTCCATGCCCCTTGTATTGGCAAGTTAGTGGGTGCTTGGCTCTTGGTTTCAAGTTCATAACTGTGTCAAGTATTGAGACCCAGAACTTGTGAATCCTGCATTGGGATGAACTTCCTGACATGGCAGGAAGGGGTAGGGCAGGGAAGAGATTTTGAGAACAGAATTGGTGGTGACAGAACTTTTTCTGAGAGCCAGCCAGAACTTCTGCTGAGGCCTTCTGCTGAGAACAGCCAGGAACAAAAACTGCTGGGAGCCAGAACTGCTGGTAATGAGCAGCATGGAGGCTGAGCTGCTACCATGAATGAGGAGAGGAGGCTCTTTGCCTGAGGGAGCCTGTTTTGTTTTGAAGGCTTGGGAATGTGGGTGTTCACTGCATTAACTATGTGTACCAACTTTGTGGCTACTGTAATGACCTTGACTTTCTGGTTCTGGGACTCGGCTTTCTGGTATTGAATAAATGCTTTGACTCTGTCCTATACGTGGAGAGCCTGTTACATTTTGTGATTCACAACTACACCAGCATATTTATAATCACCATGGGCATTGTGAATATTGCATTGTTGTTATGCCAGACAAGCTATGTATAGGGAGGCTCACAGGAGGAAAACTGAAGAAACCAGTCCAGATGCCCATGAAGACTCTCTACTAAGGTGCAGGGAGAGTTTATGATCTGCTTTAAGGGACGATGTGCATATTTCAGTGAAATCACAGCTCCTAGAAAGTACTGACCCAAGTATTTTCCACTGAACTTCTGCCCTGAAGTATTGATCAGGGAGACCATGTTAGTGCTGACAAACTCGGGCTCTCAGAAAAACAGACTGATTCAGCAGCTCAACTTCTGGGAGAATGCTTAGATAATCTGAGGACACCATCTGGACTCTCCTAGCTTGGCCCTCTGGCCCTTCCACAGCCAGGCCTTGCCCTAATGCTATAAACCCCTCTCCCCCATGAACATTCATCTCCCTGCAGGCTGCTCTTGCTGCCCTCCCCACTTTCCTCCATGAAGCACACTCATTCCTAGCTCTCTAGACCTTCCTTCCTTACCTGGAATTGCCCACTATCCACTTCATTCCCACTCGTTCCAAATCTGACTCATCTTTTAAAGCTCAGGTCAGGTTCTCCTGCCTTAAAGCTTTTCCTGATCACTTTGGTCCATGCTGGGTTCTCAATTCTAAGGTCCACTAACACTGACTACCAAGCCCTTCCGGCACTTAGGTAACTTTGCAAGGCACTTGAATGTTTCATGTGTATATATCTCATCACTCCAACCAGACTCTAAATTCCTAGAGGGTAGGTTACTTCTTTGTCTCCCCACAGAGCCTGATGTAGTACACTTGGGCTCAATCAATGCCAAATTTGGAGCATTATCATTCCTGGAAGTTGGATTCCCAGTTGGGCAGGGAGTTGATCTGAGTTCCAGTCCTGGTTCTGTGAATTATTCTGTGATCCACTTTCCTCAACTGTAAAATGGGGACAATAATTTCCCATCCTCCCTCTCTCAGAGATATTGTGAGGATTAAATGAGTTAATGGAAGGGATAGAGCACTTTGAAAAAACATTTATTAAGTGCCTACTATGTACCAGGCACTGTGCTAAGTCCAAAAGGAAAGTATGCCTCCTCCTGCCCATACCCTAGGCATCAATGATCACTGGAGATGAAAGACACTTGTGGGACTTTAATGAATGGACATAAACACTGGCTTTAATACTACAAGTTTTGCAATACCTTTAAAAAAAAGACTAGGAAAAGATTTCTCAGCTCCCTAACCAGTCAGACTTCATTTGGCTGACAGGGACTCCATCCTGTGCTTCAGAATTCAAATAGATCTGGTTATTTTCATTTTATTGCTGCTGGTGGTGGATGCCAGTTTCCTTAAAGGGACCCTGGTGGGATAGAGAACCTCAGGAAAAAGAGAATTCAGTGGTGTCCCTGGACTCATAACAGTCACTTGGAAAATGTACTGTGCCAGGAGCTAGGGTCTGTATTTAAAAACAGCCTCCACTTTTCCATGTTGAAAATGTTTTGCCTTGAACAGCTGGGTCACACTGATTGAGCCTTGAGAAACCCTGGGAATGCTGTTATTTGGTTCAATGACGATTTAGGCAGCAAACTGGAAACTAGCCCCAGAGAAATGGTTACTGTTCATTTCCCGGCCCCAATGGTGCTGTAGAATGGTGGCCCATTTTACTGGACAATAAACAAATATTAGGAATACAGATTCAATTCAATTCAATAATAAACACCTACTAAATGCCTTCAAGGCACAAAGCCCTAGGAATATGAAGATGAAAACATGAGGCAACATGATACGATGTCCAGAGAACAGGAGTTGAAGCCAGGAAGACCCAAGTTTGAATCCTGCCTCGGATAATTATTGACTGTCCTCTCAGCCTCAATTTTTTCATCTGTGAAATAGATATTAATAGCAGGTTGCTGTGAGGATAAAATTAATTAATTGATCAATCAATTAATGTAAATGATGTATAAATGAAAATCATGGTTAAATGCCATGGAAATGTCATGATTATCATCATTCTAATGCTGAGGGAGGGGTATGGCTTGTCCATAACTACTGAAGTATGGTGTCATTTTGGAGCCAGAGGTCCTAGGTTTCAGTCTTGTCTCTGCTAATCACTACACCCGCATGACCATGGACAAGTCACTTTCTCAGCCTCAGTTTCTCCACATGTAAAACGAAGGCGTTATACTAGATTAGTCCCTTCTACCTTCAAATCAATGATCTGATGAAGTATACATGACAAAAGAGATGCAGACAATATGCTCCAGGAACCTGCGGAGGGTGGTCCAATCAGAAGACTCCCCTGAAGAAGGGTCAACTAGATTCCCACAGGTGGAGATGAGGACAGAGGGTATTGCAGGAATGGGGGCGGGGGTGGCCACTGTAAATTGCTGATGGTAGGAACCTGGTAGATTAGGCACAATTAATAACAATTATAGCTAGCATTTAAATGAGCATTTTATGGTTTGCAGAGCACTTTGGAAATATGGCTTTATTTTAGTCTCACCACAACTCTTGGAGGTAGTTATTATTATCCCCATTTTACAGATGAGGAAACTGAGACAGAAGGAGGTTAAGTCATTTGCTCTAAGTCATACAACTATTATGTATCTGGGACAAGATTTGAACTTGGGTCTCCTATGCCCAAGGATCTATTCATTAATCCACCTAGCTGCCAATTCAGCTAGATCATATCATTAAGTGAAGGGGCCATATAAATAAATAAAGCTAGAAAGATGGGTAAATACAGAGAGAATAATCCCTACCCCCCCCTTCCCTAAAGCTATATTATTGTCCCATACCCTTTGACTCAGAGAATCCACCACTGGAATTATATCCCAAGATAGTTATTGGCAGGAAAAAAAGAGACCCATGAGTATAATAATGTTCACAATAACATTATTTGACACAATAAAAAAGTAGGAAACAAAATAGTTACCCAGTCAGCAGGAATTGGCTCAACAAACCCAGGAAAAGAATGTCATACAATTTTGCCCTTCAGAAGGTACTGAAGATACAAAGAATTCAGAGAAATATGGGAAGACTTAAATGACCTGACACAGAGCAAAGAAAGTAAAACCAGGAGAATGTACACACATGAGTATAACTATGTGAATAAAGTCAATCAGTTAACAAGCATTTATTAAGCACCTCTGGTATGCCAGGTACCATACTTAGCACTGGGGATACAAAGATAGGTGAATGACAGTGACCTCAAGAAGACACAGTCAGCACAACCATGGGCCAACAAAATGTATATGGAATAAATCTGAGTAGAAGGAGGGTACTAGGGTTAAAGAGGGATAAGGAAAGACTTCCTGTGGAACCTGGGATGTGAAGGAAGTCAATAGCTGGACATGAAAAGGGAAAGCATTCCAGGAACAGAGGATACCTGGGGAAGCAACAAAATTCTGGCCAAATACAAGTCAGTGCAAGTACCATGCTAGCAGAGTTAAAGGACATAGTCTTCTTTTTTCTTAATAATCAAAATAAAATGACATTATTGCGCAATATAAATCGCAAGGAGATTTATTTGGGTGTTTGGAAGCATCTATTGTGTCAAATTAAAAAAAAATTTTTTTTTTAAAAAGAACTCTGCTTCCCATATCGTTGCTCAGTGGTTTGGTCGTGTCTGACTCTTGGTGATTCTGTGAACCAACTGTCCACAGGGTTTTCTTGGCAAAGATACTGGAGTGATTTGCCATCCCTTTTCTCCAATTTTTTTTTTTTTTTGTTTTTTGGGGGGAATTTGGGGTTAAGTGACTTCCCCAAGGTCATAGGTTTTTTTTTTTTTTTTTTGGTGTGTGTGTGTTGTGTCTGAGGCCAAATTTGAACTCAGGTCCTCCTGACTCCAGGCCTGGTGCTCTATTCACTGCACCACCACCGCCCCTGCCATTCCTTTTCCAGTTTTATGCTGTCAGGGTTTGAGTGACTTGCCCAGGGTCACACAGCTCGTCAGTGTCTGAGGTCAGATGTGAATTCTGGTTCTTCTGACTCTAAGCCCAGTGTTCTATCCAATACACCACCTACCTGTTCAATGCATCCTAGAATTTGTCATATTTTCATCATCTGATTACGAATAAAAGGGGCACAGATTTCAGGCTGAAAATGGCCTTAGGGGTCATTGAGTCCAACTTGTTTTATGGATGAGTGAACTGAGGCCCCCAGAGGCAAAGTGATTTGCCTGAGATGACATGGGATTCAAGTCTAGGTCCTCTGACTTCGGGTTCTTTTCCCACTGTCATCTCTTTATGCAAGGTGCTGTGCTCAATACTAAGTTACATACAGAAATAAGTAAGGCTTCCATTGCCGGTTTCAAGGAGCTCATCGCTGGAGTTGGTTGGTAGGGGTAACTCCAGTGGTCTGGGACTTACATGTACGATCCCATGCATATGCATCAGTTTTCTCTTCTTTTCAATAGTGTGCCCCAAATGATCAAGGCAAAGAAGACCACCGTCCCATGAGCAAATAGAGACTGGGAAATACTGATGCAGAGAATGAAAATGCAGTAAGAGCCACAGGAGAGTTATAAACAAGGTTCCGTGAGGGCTAGCTCTAACTGGTGCTCTGAGCTGAGTGCTAAATTTTTAGTGTTAGTATTTACAACTCAGAAATTGGTAAATGCTACAAATCAGGGCCTGAAATATTGTTCTGGTGATTGTCCAGACTTAAGAAAATGACGGAGAAAATGTTCATAATGGGTAGCTAGGTGGCATAGCGGATAGAGTACCAGACTTGGAGTCAGGAAGCCCTCAGTTCAAATCCTGCCTCAGATACTTAGTTACTGTGGGACCTTAGGCAAGTCACTTTACCTCTGTCTGCCTCATTTCCTTGACTGTAAAATGGGGATAATTATAGCACCAATCTCCCAGGGTTGTTGTGAAGTTAAAATATAAAGCACTTAGCACCATCTTGGCACACAGATGATTAATTAATGCTTGTTTCTTTCTCTTCTCCTAATGCAGATTAAACTTCCAAGAGTGTCCCTCCTATATGTGTGTGTATTTTTTTTGGAGGGGGACAATCAGTTGTTAAATATTCACCATTACACCCTTCGCTACAAATGTACTATGAGATCAGAAGGAAGAGATCATTTTGGGGGGGATGCATGAGAAAGGGTAGAAATCAGAGAAGGTTTCAAGGAGGAGATGGCATCTGAAAAATGGACATGTGTGCATGGATGTTGGCATGAAAAAATAGAGGGCAGGGTTAGAATATAAATATATGAAGAGTTGTGTGAGCCAAGGTTTAGAAGTGGGAAAGGATGGTAGGATCAAGATTAGCCTAAAAAATGTGTAAAAATCTGAACATACTCCATTTCAGCCAGTTTCTTCCTCCCACTCTTCTTTATGTCTGCCATAATACTACTCCAGGCCTGAACACACACACACACATACACACACACACACACACACACTCAGAAAACACCCTTTCTTAAAAAAAAAAAATTTAGACCACTTAATGAAAAAGTTGCATAGGATTTAGTGCTATCAGGGCTTCTAGAGATCGCCAGTCTATAGATGTACAAAACTGAGGCCTGTAAAGTTTTAATGATAACCAGTGGCACTTTAAAGTTTGCAAAACACTTTACTTACATTTTTCTCATTTAAATCTAACAACCCTTTGAGGCAAGGACTACAGGTATCTGTATCCCCATTTTAGAGATTAAGAAATAGTCCCAGAGAGCTCATATGTTAAAAGGTTAAGGTTAAGAGGTTAAGTCTTAAGTTAAGACTTGCCTATGTTCAAACAGCCAGTAAGGGTCAAAGGTTAATAGCTGAACTCAGGAGGTTTTCCTGACTCCAAGTCTAGGATTCTTATCTATTAGGCCAAGCTGTCTTTAAATGGCTTGGTATTATAGGAAGTAAAAGGCAGGGCCAAGATTCAAACCCAGGTCTGTTGCCTTAAAATCCAATGTTTCTTTCCACTACCCTAGAGTTAACCTTGGGGCTACACAAAGAAGAGCAGAGTTTTAAAAAAATTAAAAGGAAGAAGTCCAAGTCAGCTGAAAAATCCTGAGAATGGCAGGGTCAGGGGTCAGGACGAATGAGTTCTGCATGTGAGAGGCCCTTTCAAAGTGGACCTCAGGACAGCGTGACAGTGACTAATGATGCCTACGTCATGCCCTCTGCCAATGACAACTGAAAGGGAGACATTGTCTGCTATCCACAAAGCCGTCTAAAAGGCACAGGCTGTCCGAAATGCGGCCATCCTGCTGGCAGGCCTCTGCCCATTCAGCCTGGCAACTCACATACACGGACACTGGGACAAGCTGTGCACAGGCACTTGGCTTCAGTCAATCTCTTCCTCTCTCTTCCCCAAAATACTCCAGGCCTGAAAAATACCTACACACACAGACACACACACGCTCACTCACTCAACCAGGACCAAGGTGTATTAATGTTGACTAGTCGTGTGTTCTCACAAAACACACTCAAACTTGCCTATCCAAAGAGATTTAGCAATGGAAGGGCCCACAGGGGTCACCCAGCCCAACAATCTTCATTTTGCAGAGGGAAAACTGAGACCTAGAGATTGGAATTAATTTGCTGAAGGTCACAGGGGTAGAAACTAGCAGAGAGAGTATTCACAAGATCATCAGTTTAGAGCTGGGAAGCACCTCAGAGGTCCAAAAAATCTAATCTCCTCATTTTATAGTTGAGTAAATTGAAGCCTGGGCAGTCAGGAGCCAAAGTGCTATGACAGAGCAGTGGGCTTGGAGTTAGGAAGACCTTGGTTTGAATTCAACTTCAGGCACTTACTATGGATGTCACCCTGGGCAAGTCACAACCTCTATGTCTGCCTCAGTTTCCTAATCTGTATAATGGAGATAATAATGGTATCTACCTTTCCTCATTGGTAAAATGGAAACAGTAATATAATTGACATATAAAATATAATTAGATATTTGTATAACATAGTATTTTATATAACTTAATTTTGTACAACATATAATTAAAGTGCTTTGAAAACTTTTAAGAACTATACAAATGCTAGCTATTATTGATTTGTAGATGGTTTAAACAGTTATAAAGGTTTTCAACAGGCAGAGATGAGAAGAGAATGTATTGCCGGAATTGAGGGGGGCATATAAATTGTTGGAGGTAAGATTAGATATAGTGAATCAATCAATCAATTATTATTATTATTATAGCTAGCATTTATATAACACTTTAAAGTCTGAAAGGTACTTTACAAATTTCAATTTTTTTTGCTTTTTGGAGGGGGGAAGGCAGGGCAGTTGGAGTTAAGTGACTTGCCCAAGGTCACACAACTAGTAAGTGTGTCAAGTGTCTGAGCTCATATTGGAACTCATGTCCTTCTGACTCCAGGGCCGGTGCTCTATTCACTGTGTCACCCAGCCGCCCAAAATTTTATCTTTTTTGATCCTAACAACAACTCTGGGAAGTAGGAGCTATTATTATTGAAGTAGGCAGTATTATTATTCCCATTTTACAGGTGAGTAAAAATAGAGGCTATTATTATCCTCATTTTACAGAACAGGAAACCGAGGCAGACAACAGGTAAACCAACTTATACAGCTAGTCAATGTCTGAGGCAGAATCTGAACTCAGATCTTCCTGCCTCCAAGTCCAGCACTCTATGTATGCTGCCAAACTACCTCTCAAACCCAGGATTTCTCTGATTCCCTATCCAGCTCTCTGTTCTCTGCAGACACTGCTACCCTTCAAAGTAGTTACCTAAGGGGGTCTTGGAAGGGTATAGACTTAATTCCAACAAGGATATCATTTCTAAAAGTAGCTTGGAAACATCTTGGTCCCAGAGGACAGAATTAGGAGCAAAGAATGGAAATTGCAAAGAGGCAGTTTGAGGCTTCAGGTAAGGAAAAAACTCTCCTACCAGCTAGAGCTGTTCAACAATGGAATGGGCTAATTCAGGAGGTAATGAGGTCTTCCCTATACTAGGGTCACAAAACCCTAGAGCCTGAAGGGGCCTCAGAAGCCATCCAGTTCAACCCAGTTGTTTTTGTTCAGTCATGCTCGACTCATTGTGACACCATTTGGAGTTTTCTTGGCAAAGATACTGGAGTGGTTTGCCATTTCCTTCTCTAGCTTATTTTTTTTTGGCCCTTTTTTGGAGGGAGGAAGGCAGGGTAATTGGGGCTCCAGCTTATTTTACAGGTGAGGAAACTGAGGCAAACAGAGTGAAGTGACTTGCCCAGGATCACACAACTTATAAATGTCTGAAGTCGAATTTGAACTCAGGAAGAGATGTCTTGTTGACTCCAGGCCTGGCCTCCCTCTATTCACTGTACCACCTGGCTGTCCCAATCCAACATAAGTTGGAACATGAACCCCTTCTACCACAACCTCATAGACCTCCAATCAGGAAGAATCTGTTGCCCTCTGAGGAAGAAGCCCACTCAACTTCTGGTTAGCTCTATTGATTAGGAAGGTTTTCCTTCCATCACAAGCTTGGGGAGCACTTGTCAGGTCTGATGGGCTGGCTTAGATGCCCCCTCTGAGATTCAGAGGCTCCTCCCTAGGCCATTTTTCAGCGTTTTCAGGACTCAGAGGATGATGATTACAAGCACCAGGATACTTGAGAGAATGTGCCAAGCGCTCCAGAGAGCAGTGACCCAAATGTCTCAGGCAATGGCAGTGTTTCTAGAGTGGAGGTATGGCCTCCTAGTCATGACTGAGGAGGAAAACATTCATTGGAATGTTTAAGTTATGATATATTTGCTCAAAAATTTAAAAAAAAAGTCAGAACTCCCAACTGATTGATCAAGTGCCTAGTACTGTGGCAACATGAGATGATGCAGAGGGCATTCATACTTCAGGTGGGTCTAGACTAGATATTCGATTCTCTGGGCTTCAGTTTCCTCATTGATAAAATGATAGAGCTAAACTTGATGACTTTTAAGGTGCTTTCCTGCCCTAAATCTTTGACCAAAAATCTCTAATTCTGTCACCTCTAAGGTTCCTTTTAGCCAACTTACATTCCATGATTGCATCATATGGTACCTGCCCTCAGAGAGCTGCCAGTCTAGGAAGTGTAAGGCAAGATCACCACATATAAAACAACACTCAAAATAATACAGAATACAATTTAAGGAGGGAAATCATGGATTGTAGAGAAGATTTTAGTGGTCAGAAAAAAAAAAACTCTGCAAGTAGTAGGTGGGTAGAAGGGAGATGACCCAACCTTGGTGGTCTACCTGCCTGCTTTTAAATACCATCTCTAAACATGGGTTACTTTTTCGCCCCAGGTTTCATCTTGATTCAGGCTCATACAAGGACAAAGGTGACCTGAGGTCTAAGTACATAATTAAAAGAAAAATGAGAGGCCCCAAAAAATGCCAGCAAGCAAAAGGTTCAGGGGAAAATGGGAAAGGAAAGTTACAAAGTGCCTGAAAATTTAGAAGGTAGGACTCCCCCCTATACCCCCCCCCATTTCCCATCCTGCTTCTTTTGTGAGGATGAATGCAGTGAACTGAGGTTAACATCTACCTGTCTTTTTGGCAGCAAAATACGGCCCAGAGCAGCATTCTTTACAGAAATCCCAGTAGGTGATGTGGTAGAGATAATTACTGGCTAAGAGAGTACGCGTTCAGTGACTAGATCAGGTGGATAGCATGTTCTCTGACCTCAAAAGCCAGAGAGTTTGAGAGAATATTTGAACATTCCCAAAGGTCTGTTTTTCTATTCCCACCACTACCCCCACCTCTCTCGGGCCTTCTTTCTCCTCATTCTATTGGACTGGGTGACCTTTTGGTGAAAGTTTACTGTGGGAATAGCTAGGGAGAGGTGAAAAGAAGGAGCGGGAGCTGGGAGAACCTGTCAGAGAAGGAGACAGGTGAGAGAAAGAGGGAAGGAAACAATAAGCTAGAGAGGATTTAAAGGGACAAAGGGAAAGAGGCAGAAATGAGGTGGCTGGATTCCTTGGCTGGGTGACTTGTTACCTGTGGTAGAACTGGAGAATAATATTTCAGCCCTGGCAGGACATCAATACTGCCTTTCTGACCACCCCTTGTTTGCAGATAGGTGGCAAAGTGGGTAGAACGCCAGGCCTGGAGCCAAGAGGACTCATCTTCTTGAGTTCAAACCTGGCCTCAGACATTTACTATATGATTATATTACTTACTACGTTACTATATGACTCTGGATGAGTCCCTTAACCCTGTTTACCTCAGTTTCCTTATCTGTAAAATGAACTGTAGAAGGAAATGGCAAACCGCTCCAGTATCTTGGCCAAGAAAATCCTAAATGGGGTTGACAAAGAGCCGGACACGGATGAACAACAACAAAGGCCACCCTTTGACTCCCAACTTCAGTCTCCAGTTTCTGTTGCTGTAGAAATCAATACATGCATCTTTTCAAGAACTTGCTTATTACACAAAGCAAGGTAGTAGGCTCACAGATGTCAGGTAACAAGAGACCTTAGAGATCATTGTGTCTGACCTTCCCATTTTCCAGATGAGGAAACTGAGGCCAAGTGAAAGTAATCTGCCTGAGGTCTCAGAGTTAGTGTCGAAGGTATAACATAAAAATAACAATGATGATGATGATAGCTAACACCAATATAGTGCTTTAAGGATTGTGAAGGGCTTTACATATATTATTGACTTGATCCTCACAATAACCCTGGGAGGGCAGGGACTATTATTATCTTCATTTTTGTATTCAGGCAGGCAGAAGTGAAGTGACTTGCCCAGGGTCACACAGGTGGTAAATGGCTGGATCTGAACTCAAGTCTTCCTGAGTTCAGGCCCAGAGCTCCATTCACTGCATCATGTTGCCAGCTGTGTTGGTATAACACTACATGTATAACACCGTAAAACATTAGGTGTTCTAGAGTGTAAAATGTGGCCATCTGTGTTCTCCTGACTCATTCTCCCCAGGAGCCTTCTCTGGTTTCTACAAACCAATAGGTCCAGCCTGCCTGCCAGGTAAGGTCCTGCTTCCCCTCCTTTTACCCATGTGATCAGTGATCGAGTTATTTTTAAAACTGGTGGCCAGGGGGGTCAGATTACAAAGCTGGAAAATGCCCACTCCTAGCTCAATCACAGATCTTATAGCTGGAAGGGCCTAGCTGTTCTAGCCCTGTGACCTCAAGTAGTGGATTCTTATCCCCATTTTACAGATGAAGCAAGTGAAATCAAATGACTTGCTTAAAAACAGGTAGTTTATTGAATAAGCAGCAGTGAGAAGGCAGGCACAGAATCTAAGTCTCTGGTCTCTTCAGTCCTTCTCTGATCTCAGGCATGACTTTCTGGTCCATGGAGAGGCATGGTGACTGCCATGTCCCACTGGGGGCTCTGCTAGACTCTCAGGCCAACCATCATCCTGGAGATTAGACCAAAAGTGTCTGACTCTGGGCTCCCATGGTCCCATTCCAGCCACCACCAGGCAGCAGGCTATCTAAGCCGTCTAATGCCCTCGAGGCATTCATGCCTTAACAGTCTTAGATATGGTAGATCCTGGACAAGATGGGGGTTATCTGAGGACATCCTGGTCAAGAAGACTAATGGACACCATGTCCTCCTCAATCATGTCAATTCAGGCCAGTACTGAGGAGGAGTGGGAGCTAGCTGGTCTTGGGGGGCAGAGAAACTAACTCAGAATATGAATATGTTGACATCTGGTGTTTTGAAGTCTCTCCAATAAGAGTGGTAACTCCTTGAGGATATGAACTACACGCTACACTTCTTCTGAGTGACCTTATTCACCTTTCTGGGACTCAGTTTTCTCATCTGTAAAGTGAGGGGGCTAGACTGAATGGGAGGCATTGGGGATCACAGATGTGGCACTGGACTTGGGACTAAGTGAAGTCCAAGTTCAAATACCACCACAGAAATGGTTTAGCTTTGGAACTATGCCCAAATTGCTATCAAATCGTACATACACTTTGACCCACCAATAGTTCAACTAGTTCTGTATCCCTGTGAGCTGATGCTAAGTGAAATGAACAGAACCAGAAGACCACTGCACACAGCAACAGCAATATTAGAATGGTGATCAACTGTGAAAGAATTAGCTACTCTTATCAATACAGTGATCCACAACAATTCCAAAGGACTCGTGATGAAAAATACTATTGACTTCTGAAGCGTATTTTTTTCCACTTTCTTTTTTTGCAGCAAGGCAAATAGGAAAATATGCTTTGCATGACTTCAAATGTATAATGGATATCATATTGCTTGCCTTCTCATTGGGTGGGGGAGGGGTTGAAGAGAAAGAAAATTTGGAATTCAAAATAAGAAGAGAATGTTAAATTTTTCAATTAGAAAATTAAAAAAATTAAAATAGGAATAACTTAGAACATTAAAAAAAAATTCCTGGCTGGTTAAGTCACCTAAACTTTTTTCCCCCTCATCTATAAAATGGGGAAGATACCTAATGTCCATAAAGAATTACATAAAAGGGGCAGCTAGGTGGCAGCAAAGTGAGTAGAGCACCGGCCCTGGAGTCAGGAGGGACCTGAGTTCAAATCCGTCCTCAGACACTTAATTAACACAAAAAAACTAGCCTGCAACCTTGGACAAGTCATGTAATCCCAATTGCCCTCCAAAAAGTAAAAAAAAAAATAAAATATAAAAAAGAATTATATAAATATCAGTTACCATTCTTATCAAGGATCTGATGTATTTCTAATAAACTGCTAAGTCCCAAAAGGAGTAGCACCATTGTTTTAGAAATGAAAGGGACCTTAAAGGCCAGTGAGTCCAACTCTCTCATTTTATAGATAAAGAAACAGAGACTAAGAGAGTTCAAATGACTTCTTACTCTGAGTCATGCAGCTAGGAAGTGTCTGAGGAAGCTTTGAATTCAGGTCTTCACAATTCCACATCCAGTAACCCTGTCCACTACTCCTTACTTTCTACTATCTAATACACCCCCCTCTTTTGACAGACAAGGAAACTGAGTCCCAGAAAGTTGAAATGGCTTGACTAAAATCACACAAAAGACGTATAAGAATTTGGTCCACATCTTCAAGGAGTTATCGATTTTAATGGACAGACAAATGAAAGACAAATAAAAACAAGACATTATAATTTAAAACAAGATACTATAACAATAAGAACTTACATCTCTGTAATGCCTTAAGGTTGACAAAGCCCTTCCCCTTCAACAGGTGGTGAGGTTCTATGGTCATTTTACAGATAAGGAAATTGGGGCTCAAAGAGTCTATCTATCTGTGGGCCAACAGTTACCAAGAGTCAGAACCAAGATTCAAACAATTTATACCCAGAGGTATTTCACAAGGGAGATAACTATATTGGGTGGCATAGATGAACTAAGCTGACTCCTGAAGAAATGAGCACTCTGCCATCCAACTACACTGGCCTATTTACAGTTCTTCCAAAATGACACTCGAACTCCAGACTTTGGCACCCTCAGTCCCCCAGGACTGGAATGCTCGGCCCCCTCACCTCTTAGATCTCCACAATCTGGCCCCTTCCTATTGCCTCATCTTCTTACACTTTATTCCCCTCTCATCTATGATAGTGACACTGGCCTTCCTGCCATTCCTCATATCCCTGTTTTCACTCAATCTATGCCTCTTTACTCCAGGATGCTCTCTCTTCCCACCCTCTCTCTTTTTAAAAATAAATTTATCACTCATTTATTTCAAACAATCAATTTTTTTAAATTGAGTTCTGAATTCTCTTTCTCCCTTACCCACTGAATGCTCTCTTCTCACCCTGCCTCCTGGCTTCCTTCAAGGTTCAACTCAAATCACACTTCCTTTGAGCGCCTGTTTCAACAACCCCTCTGTCCATTTCCTCTCTCCTCCCCCCATTTCCTTTCTTCTTAGATGATCTTCCATCTACTCTGTTTATATCATGTATGTACTTAGTTATTTACATACTATCTCCTTCATTAGAGTGTAAGCTCCTTGAGGACAGGAACTATTTTTTGGGTCTTTTTTGGTGGCCCCTGTGCTTAGCACAATACTTTGTATATAGTAGAAGCTTAATAAATGCTTGTTTACTATTGCCTGACTGAATAATACTAGTAACAGTAGTTGCCTGATTACCCACTCTCTCTTTTCCCATGGCATCTCACTTTCCTATGAACAAAACTAGTTTGGGGAAAGATTATATCGAATGTACGGGGTTTAAATAAATAATCCTCTTGTAAGGTACCCCTTTCTACTCCCTGACCCTTGAGAATCCCAAATCCATGGGCAGTATCCTTCTGTATGTATAGTGAAGAAAACAGATCACTGGATTTTTATGTGGGAGGAAGATGTTACCAGCATAAGACTTTCTGCTTCTGTGACAGGGAGAGATGAGAAAGAAAGAGGAGGGAGACTGTAGAGAAGGCCCACACTTCATGCCTTTTAAGGCAGTGTTTGCCTGAATCCCCAAAGACTTCTTCCTCTGCATGGGAAGAATGGGTTAGAAATTTTTGCTGTTGAAGAATATTTACATTTCTTTTCCCTCTCTGATTGTTTCCTCTCCTGAATGATGCTTCAAGTCCCTGCAACTCTGATGATCTGACTTCTCACCATGGGTGCTCTTCACTCAGGAGTGGTATGTCTCTTTCCTTTGCCAACCATGCCTCACTGGGACACTATGTCTCAACTGGGATCTCTAATCAACTTGAAAAGTCCAGGGGAAAGGAAGAGAGAATGAGAACAAAACTGACCCAGGAAAAGTCTGCAGTGATCAAAGTCATTCACTCTGAAATAGGAAAATTGCTTCCCAAGTGGAGAAATGTCAAAAGGAAAACCAGATGACATCCAAGTTTGACAAGCTGGAAATTTTAATGACGGATGGGAGGAGGCAGATCTTCAATCCACCACTGAATTACAGTGGCCTTGGCAAGGAGCACCTTCTAAGCAAGGAAATTTCTCCCTCCATCCTTCTCAACCACTTTATCAGGAAGTGGGAAGAACTCTGAGTTCCTTGGGAAAAATGAAATCACGAGTAAAGTAAACAAAGCCAAGAGAACAATTTACAAAATGATCAAATAACATAGTGAAAAGTGACATCAGAATTCAGTAAAGGGACCTCAACTCCAGATGAAGGACAATACAAGGGGTGGTGTGTACATATGTAGTGGGGGAAGAAAAAAGGTATACACAGTCAGAAATGATACCCTTTTAATTTTGCCTAAATGAATTTCTTTGTTTTAAGGGAGGTTTTATGGGATGGTGGCACTGCTAAGTGAAAAATGTTTTTTTTTCAAGTTATCAATATGATGTTAATTTTTTAAAAAGAAAATTAAAAGGTTGGCCTAGCTAATTCATAAAGTCCTTGGAAGAGTTCTAAATCATCTGTTCACAAATTGTATTAACAAATTAGTCATGGCTTTTCATGAACATAGAGAATCTCATAGCATTTTAAGATGAAAAAAGAACTTATTAGTGCTATTAATATTGATTTTTAAAATGAACCATTAAAGACTTTTTACCTTGCTTTAAAAATAGTCTTGGAATTAGATGGGAATTTAAAGGTCACCTAGTCAAATCTACTACCCTATGCCTTTTACAACATCCCCTATACCTTGCCATGGGCAGCTGGGTGGCACAGTGGATAGAGTGCCAAGCCTAGAGTCAGGAAGACTCACTCATCTCTCTGAGTTCAAATCTGGCCTCAGACACTTAATAGCTGTGTAGGCAAGTCACTTAACCCTGTTTGCCTTAGTTTCCTCATTTGTAAAATAGGCTGGAGAAAGAATGGAAAATTACTCCAGTATCTTTGCCAAGAAAACCCAAAAAATGGGGTCATGAAGAGTTGGACATGATTGAAATGACTCAACACTACCATCTACCACTGCTTGAAGACCTCCAATGATGAATGAATGAATGAATGAATGGATAGATGAGTGAATGAAGTAGCATTTGTTAAATTACTACCATGTACCAAGTCTGGTGGTAGACATTGGAGATACGAAGACTAAAGTGAGACAGTTTCTGTCAACAAAAAGCTTACATGCTAGTAGGTGGAAGTAACACACATAGGGGAGTAGTAGCAAAGGAAAGGAGCTTTGGTCTGGGGAATCACAAGAATGGTAGAGTCATGGGGGTACTCTTTCCAGAAACAATGGTAGTGTTAATTTGATTACTATTCCCAAATTAAGTGGAAAGAGGAGATAGCCAAGGAGGGGAGGAATACTCCTTTAGACAAAGGAGGGTGAGAGTGGGGTGGTGAGATGTTTAGAATGATGAATATGAAGCATGGTCTAGAACCAGTTAGGTATCATTAAGTTAAGGTAATTGTTACTCATTCACTCACTGGGCCAGGCAAAGTCCCAAGCTGAATGGGTTAACTCGCCCAGGGACAGAGTCCTGGTCTCTGGTTCAAATGTAGTTATTTTTGAAAAGAAAAATGGGGGTGAGACTTACTGCCTCAGAGGGCTACCCATTCAAATTTTAGAAAGGCCTAATTGGTTTTTTTTTTAGTATTTATTTTTCATTTTCAACATTTACTTTTATAAAATTTTGAGTTTTAAATTTTCTTCCCCTCCTTTCCCATCCTCTCTCCAAGACACTATACAATCTGATATAGGCTATACATGTACAATCACATTAAACACATTTCCATATTAATTATGTTGTAAGAAAGAAAAATTAGAATCAAAGGAGAAAACCTCAAAAAAGGAAAAAAAAAGAGAGAGAGAGAAAATCATATGCTTCTATCTGCATTCAGACTCCACAGTTTTTTCTCTGGATGTGGATAGCATTTTCCATTATGAATCTTGGAATTGTTTCAAATCACTGCATTGCTGAGAAGTTGGTCATCGTACAATGTTGCTGCTACCGTGTACAGTGTTCTCCCGGTTCTGCTCATTTCACTTAGCACCAGTTCATGTAAGTTTTTCCAGTTTTTTCTGGTCTACCTGTTCATCATTTCTTATGGAACAATAGTATTTCATTACATTCATATACTATAACTTGTTCAGTCATTGCCCAATTGATGGGCATCCCCTCAGTTTCTAATTCTTGGCCACCACAAAAAGAGCTGCTATAAATATTTTTGTACATGTGGGTCATTTTCCCTTTTTTATGATCTCTTTGGGATATAGACCTAGAAGGGGTATTGCTGGGTCAAAGGGTATGCACAGTTTTATAGCCCTTTGGGCACAGTTCCAAATTACTCTCCAGAATGGTTGGATCAGCCCACAGCTCCACCAACAATACATTAGTGTTCCAATTTTCCCACATCTTCTCCAATAGTTATTATTCTTCTGTTCTGTCATGTTAGTTAATCTGACAGGCATGATGTGGCACCTCAGAACTGTTTTAATTTGCATTTCTCTAATCAATAGTGATGTAGAGCATTTTTTCACACGACTATAGATGGCTTTAATTTCTTCATCTGAAAATTGCCTGTTCATATCCTTTGAACATTTATCAATTGGGGAATGACTTGTAATCTTATAAATTTGTCTCAGTTCTCTATATCTTTTGGAAATGAGGACTTTATCAGACACTTGCTGTAAAAATTATTTCCCAGGGGCGGCCAGGTAGCACAGCAAGTAAGAGCACCAGCTCCAGTGTAGGGATGACCTGGGGATCGAATCTGGGCTCAGACACTTAGCACCCACCCAGAAACACCTGGCCGTGTAACCTTGAGCAAGTTACTTAACTCCAATTGCTCAGGGGCGGCCAGGTGGCTCAGAGAGTAAGAGCTCTGGTTCCAGTATCAGGATGACCTGGGGATCAAATCCGGGCTCAGATACTTAGCACCACACCCAGAAATAACTGGCTGTGTAACCTTGAGCAAGTTACTTAACCCTGATTGCTTTAAAAAAATTTTTTTTTCCCCAGCTTTCTGCTTCCCTTCTAATCTTAGTTGCATTGGCTTTGTTTGTGCAAAATCTTTTTAATTTAATGTAATCAAAATTATCCATTTTGCATTTTATAATGTTCTCTATCTCTTGTCTGGGGTCATAAATTCTTCCCTTCTCCATAGATCTGATAGGTAAACTATTCCTTGCTCTCCCTGTTTACAGTATCACCCTTCATGTCTAAATTGTGTACTCATTTTGACTTTATCTTAGTACATGGTGTAAGATGTTGGTCTATGCCTAGTTTCTGGAAAGGCCTGTTAAGAAAGGTCTTTTAGATACTGACCCCAAATCTGTATTTATTATAAGGTCTACACAGCCAAGGGCAGCTAGGGGTTTTTCTCTCTTGTTAAAACATAGGGTTGACCTGGATGATCATGAAAGTTTGCTCTTACATATACTATAATAATATTAATAACTAGCATTTATATTTAATTAAGGTTTGCAAATTGCTTTACAAGTATTTTATTCTCACAACAACCTTGAGAGGGTATGTGGTGATAATACCATTTTGAGGTGATAACTCCATTTTCCAGATGGAGAAACTGAGATATAGGTTAAGCTAAGTTAAATCTAACCTAGAATGGATTTTACCTCAGACAAACTGAGACCTGAGTAAGACCTTAGCTTAAAAAAAACATCTCTCACTATACCCTGGGCAATGACCAGACATTCTGACCTATATCTTACAAAAGGACTCCACTGAGTCCAGAGGAGAAAGTGAGGCTGATGACTTTGCATAGCTCTGCCTCACTTAAATTCAATTCATCTGAAAGTTAGGATGTCATAGGCTGTACTTAGGAAGACTGGAGTTCAAATCCAGCCATAGCCTCTCACTAGCTATGTGATCTTAGACAAGTCACCTGCCTATAAAATGGTTATGGTAATAATAGCAACTTTTATCAAATAATTTAATATTTGCAAAGTACTACATAAATCAGTTATTAGCATAATGATTTGTCCAGCTAGTAAATGTCTGAGGTGGGATTTGAACTCAGGTTTATTCATTGTTATCTAGCTGCTTGCCATGAAGTCTCTGATCTTTTAGGTCTGCTTACAAAATAGCAAAACTCATATTCCTGAAGGGATAGGGGTAAAAGCCCTTATCCTCCCCACTCCGTACAGCTAAAAAACCAAAAAAAAACCCCAAAAATAATCCCACCACCCAAATCTCTGGCTGGAAGAATTTAGGTCAGAACACAATTTTTTTTAATGAGTTTATTTGGGTTAATATGCCTATGATTAGGTGGCTGGCTCTCCTTTAAAAAGTCTTCTTCAGCAAATTATAACTAACAACTCTAAGAATTTAAAGTAAACTAAAAAAAAAAAAATCATACTTCTCTGGATTGGCCTTCCAGGCTTGGGGTCCAAAAAGACACAGATTAAAAAAAAAACGTTCTCAGATCACAGAGTAGGAATTTAGTTGTAGCTGTCCTTGATGCTGAGAACCATAGATTCATAGGATGTTAGAGGTGTAAGGGACCCTTAGAGGCTATCTATTATTACGATCACCTCCTATTACCAAGGAGACTGGGCTGAAATAGTGTTTTTATACCCATGCTGCTCTCAGAATAACTTAAAAGCAACCCTCCCTTAATTGTGATTAATCCTAACACCCCAATAGGACAATCATAGGCTCACAGATCTAGGGCTGGAGTGCCCTTAGAGGTCACCAAGTACAATTCTTCCTCATATTACAGATGGGGAAACTGAGATTCAGAGGAGTTGAAGAACTTGTCCAGGGGTGCACAGTATTTGAGATAGGATCTGAACACAGATTTGGCCAAAATGGAGAGAATGCTGCCTCTTTTCTGAGGTCTGGCTTATAAATGGTGGGATTTGGGGCAAGTCCTTTAAAAGTGTCCTCAGTTTCCAAATCTATAAAATGTGATGATTGTACTATATGGCCTCTGAGGTTCATTCCAGCTCTATCCATGAGTCCAAAATGTTGCTTTCTTTTAATAAGAAGGAAATAGAGGAATGAAACCTTGTACCCACACAATGCAATATTAAGCGACTCTTTGTGACAGAGGGAGATACGGACAAACTGGAAAATATTTGTCGTCAGTGAGATGGAAGGTTTGCTACGGTATCACTTTAAGGCTTCCTAGCAGTATCACTCCTGGTGTGCCTGGATTCTGTCATTCTGACTCCAGCCTATTGTGCTGAAGGTTAGTTGGATTTGTGGATAATAGCAACCTACAGGTTTTCTATTTATTGGAGCATGTCCCCTTTGCTTTCCTCCATCTCAGAGCATTTGGAAAATGAGAAATAAGTATCCTGGACACAAGGTTAATCGATGGCTCCTCTCCTCCAAATCCATTTAGCTTTGGACAGGGGCCCTGGGGTTATCTATTGGATCTTGGTGGATGGGGATCTGGGAGGGGCTCAATCTGAAAGGAAACTGTCTCCAGGTGTTTTCATCTTCCCCAAGGTGAGGCAGTCAATTACCTTTTTCCAAACTTCAACTCTACAGAAGACTATTATGGACTGACAAAGACAAGAGACATTATCTGTTAGCAAGTGTGAATGGTGCATCCTGCATCTCCAGCAGAGATGGAAATTAAGCTGTTTACTTGGCAGCATGGGGGGGGGGGCAGGGAAGAAGGTTCTAACAAGGTAGAATTTCTTTTATAATTTTTAAACATTTTTATTTAAAATTTTGAGTTCCAACATCTTTTCCTCCCTCCTTCCCTCCCCTGCCCTCCCCACCCAGACAGTAAGTAATCAGATATAGGTTATACATGTGCAATTATATAGAATTTCTTAAATGCATTTTCCACCCCACTCCTCAGTCCTCATCTATCTCCCTCTCTTCTCAGAAACACACGAACAACAAACGTGAATTTGCAAAATTAACTTAGCTAAAATTCACTGGGACCAGTTCTGACCACCTAATGCATACCAAGTACAGAGTTTCCCAAGAAAACCACAAAGGATTGGCTCTGCTTCTTTCCTAGAGGCTTTCTAGCTCTTTGGTTTACAAACAGAACTATCCCATTAAGTAACTTTCCATGCCACCAATAAGCTTCCAAGGTGGGCTAGAAGTCACATCCCCATTTGGGTTATGGGGATCTCTGGGATTTTATTTCTCATGAATCTACTAAATTTTCCTCTTCCAGGAGGGCTTCCCAAATTAGGGAGCTGGGTGGGATTGAGTGTCAGACTCTGTAAGAAAGATCTGAGTTCACATCCTATCTCTAATGCTTAATAGCTGTGCGACCCTGGGCAAACCACTTCACATCTCTGTTTCCTCATCTGCAAAGTGGCAATAAGAATAGCACCTACTTTATGGGGTTTGTTGTTGTGGTTGCTGTTTGTCCTTTGTTCTCAAAGAGGACCATGACATCAGGAAGATGATGTCAAGACATGCAAGTGAACTGGATTTATGTGAGGGAGGGCTGTGCCAAGTCACTGGCCTCACTTTCTCCTCTGGAGCTATCGGGGTCCAGTGGCAAGATATAGATTAGGACACCTGGGGTAAGCATGAGGATTCAATGAGATAACACATGTAAAATGCTTTGTAGAGCTTAAAGTACTAAACCTTTCTTTGTCAAGTTTTCTTATGTTTTAAATGTGGGCTTAGAGCACTCTTTGTGATAAAGAATTATAGACGAAGTATATGCCTGTCCATTTGAGTGAGGCGTCTTAAAAATTTTTTTTAAAGTAACAGACCCTTCTGGCAGTCTGATAAAAGTCTATGGGCAAGTTCTCAGAATAATGTTTTTAAATGTATAAAGTAAAATATATAGGATTACAAACAAAACTAATTATACTGAAAAACATTAATCAAAATGTTTTTTTTTTTTAAAAAAGGTCTCATACCCCAGGTTAAGAAACCCTAAATTCAAAAATTTAGAAAACTGTAGTTTCTTGAATGTAATAACATAGACACATACAGTGGAAAGAATACTTACTCTGCATTCAAACCCCACCTTCACTACCTGTGTGACCCTGGGCAAGTCATAACCTCCCTGGGCTAGATGGCCTCTAAAGTCCCTACTGGCTCTAGATTTATCAATGACCCTATGAAGGAGAAATTCTGGGAAAACTACAAAGATCTCTATAAGAGAATGAAAAGAACAAGATAAAGCAGATTTCAACAATGTAAATGAAAAGATCAGTAAAAGGAAAATGAAATCAGAGTCGCTGGGAAATCAATGACGACAGGAGAGAGAAGATCCTGAAAGTACACCTCTTTCCGCAGAGGCGCAGGGGACAGCTTAGGGCAGGACGTAGTATACACGGTCAGAGGCAGTTGCTGAGTATTTTTGCATAATGGTTTTTCTTTATTATAGGGGAGGGTTCAACGGAGCGGGGCAAGGGAAGGGGCAGAAATGACTGATATAAAAATGAAAGGCTTCAATATGATGTATTTCCTTTTAGAAATGTGGGTTGAGTCCTTGGCCCTCTGCTCTCCTCACTCTACAAATTCCCCTGGGTCCCCGTTTCCTCATTTGTAAGATGGTGGGGTTGTACTCCGTGAGGGCCAAGGTCCTTGGCAGACAGAATGGGATTCAGGAGACACCCACTCAGAGATTTCTCCATGTCTCTGCCCCTCTCATTCCCTCAGGATCTAGTACAGGGCCTTGTCCATGACAATGTGAGGTTAGCATTGACCTCCTTTAGCTGAATGTTCTTCCTCTCTCTCCAGCCCATCCTTGGTCACCTTGCCTCTTAAAACCTGATTCACAATTCACCTCCTCTTCCTGATGAATTCTCCTCTGATCCCTTATGATTCTATAACCCTTCCTTATTTTAAATTGTTTTTATCTGATTATTTTGCACACCTTGCCTTTTGTTCTGTGACTGTCCTCATTATTTTTACCTATCCTGAAATACAATGTAAACATCAGGAGGCCAGGCCATATACCCAAAGAAGACAGCACCCTGTACAGAAGAGTCAGGAGACTAGGTTCTGGTTCCAAGTTCTGTTACTAATTAGCTGATTGTACTCAGACCATCTTTGGAGATGTTTTTTTAAAGCTTCCTAAAACAGGTGGTATTTGAAGTGATTCTTCAAAAAAGCAGCCAAGTATTCTAAGAAGTGGAGATGATGAGTGAGGGAATACATTCCAGGCATGGGAGACAGCCAGGACAAAGGCATGGAGGAAGGGTGGTATTTGAGAAATGGTAAAGGAGGGCAGCTAGGTGGTAGAGTGGACAGAGCCTGGACTCAGGAAGATCTGAATTCAGATCCAGTCTCTGATAGTTACTAGACCTTGGGCAAGTCACTTAACCTTGTTTGCCTCAGTTTCCTCATCTGCAAAATAAGCTGGAGAAGGAAATGGTAAACCACTCCAGTAACTTTGCCAAGAAAACCCCAAATGGGGTTACAAGGAGTCAGACACGACTGAACAGCAACAGCAGCAAAGAAGCCAGTATGGCTGGACCAGAATTCTCAGGGGGGAGTAAAGTGTAAGAAAACAGGAAATGTAGGAAGGGGTTATTGAAGAACTTTAAATGCCAAATGAAAATTTAGAGTTGGAAGATGATCTATATTTCACACAGGCATCTGGTGCAACCCCTAATTTTATAAAATAGGACACTGAGGCTTAGAGAGGCCCAAGGCCACGCAGAAAGGAAAGGATTTGAAGCCAGGGCCTCTGAGTCCTGCTCTTAAAGCCAAGTGTCCTGGGTTCTGATGCTGCTGGTCAGCACGACTTCCCCTCAAGGGAGGGGAAGGCCAAGGGAGTGCCCTACTCTAGCCAAGCGGTCTTAGTTCCCTCCCTCCACTTTTCCAGAGGATCCATCACTCAGGATGCTTCCATAGATCCTCAGTGACTGAAGCTGGGAACCAGTGGCTTGGTTGTCATTGCCTTGGAGCCTTCAAAAATTCCAACTGGCTCCTCAATTTGGGGCCTGGCTCCTAGATCCAAATGAAATCTGTCCAGCCCTGGATCGGCTGACTTCTAAGGTCCCTTCCGGTTCCAAAAGTCTGCAATATAACTACTGGCCAATCAATATTTTAATGAACTTCTCTTTCTTTTCTTTCTTCTTTCAAAAAGTCACTATCTTAAGTAGGCTGTGGATCTATAAAGACATAAATAAAATATGCATCACAAGGTTACCCCACTAGGACCCTGGGGGATCCTACTTGACAGGATCCAGATTGAATTTCCTCCTAATTCTGTATTTGTATAGCCTTGATCCTTTATGTGATCTCTTTTGATTTCCAGATCAGTCCAGAGAAAAAAGGAAAAGGTACGTGACAACAATGACAACAAAAGCCAGAGGCTTTCATTTATATAGAGCTATTTAAGAGACACAAATCACTTAACACACACCATCTCATTTGATCCTCCTCACAACCCTGGAAGGCAGGTACTAGTGTTCTTGACATCATCTCCATTTTACAGATGAGAAAACTGAAGCTTGAAATCATTAAGTGATTTGCCCAGGATTCCTAGGACCTGTGAGAGGCAGTGTGGTATAGTGGGTCGAGCCTCATAGTCAGGAAGGCCTGGGTTCAAGTCCTGTCATTGAAGTATACACACTGGCTGTGAGGCCTTGGGCAGGTCACCTATGAGGCAGCCAGGTGGTTCAGTGGACCTAGAGCCAGGAAGACCTGAATTCAAATCTGACCTCAGACACTTACTAGTTTTTTGATCCTGGGCAAGTCACTTAACTTCTTCCTGCCTCAGTTTCCTCACCTGTAAAATGTGAGTAATAATTAATAATAATACCCACCCCCAAGGTTTTTGTGAGGATCAAATGAGACAATATTTGTAAAGTAAAGTAAACCTTGAAGAGATGCAGAAATGTTAACTACTGTTACTTAACATCCCAGTGTCCTAGGTAACTATAGGACTGGAGCTTGCAGATCTGTATTGGCAGTTCCTCATCTGGGAATTCCCTATACCAATGATATCATGCCTTTGGAGGGCCACACTTAAGGACCTGGAGAGCCACATGTGGCCTCGAGGCCACAGGTTCCCCAGCCCTGCCCATCCCCAGTGCTAGTAAGTGTCAGAGGTCAGATTCAAACCCTGGTCTTCCTAACTCCAAGGACAATCATTCTATCCATGCTGTCCCTATGAAGACAGGGTAGAATCTGTGATGAAACAGGCTGCCTTCAGAGACAGCAGGCTTCCCAGCTGTAGAGTCACTCCTGAGGATGAGATTAAAGAAGCCAGGGGAGGGGGTAATTTCTTCTTCACAGGCTTGTGCCTCTGGGATCCCTGGTCTCTTCCTTTTCTCTTTGTGGGTGGCCCTTCTCCCTCACCCAGTTCACTAAGGCACAAACCCATTCACAGTGCACAGCCATGCAACAAAACGTCATCTTTACCCCATGATACGAGGGCATCTCAAGCTACAGGTTACCCATAGCCAGGTGGGATCTGCATAAATGATCTTCTGGCACTCAATCAGACACAGGTTTAAAAAAAAAAGATTCTTCCAGTCACTGGCTCCAGCTCTAGCCCCAAACACTGCAACCACTGTTCATTCCCCTTTCTTCCAACCCAGGCCGAAGCGGAGTATTCTCTGTCAACTCCCTAGGTCCCCAGAGATGGAGGGGCCTTTTCACTCTGAGTTCAGGTCTTGCCATCATGTAAGCCAAGGACTCAGCCCATGTCCTTAGAGCAGGAGTGGGGAACCAGCGACCTCGAGGCCACCTGCAGCCTCTGAAAGGCCACACCTAAGGACCTGGAGAGCCACATGTGGCCTTGAGGCCACAGGTTCCCCAGCCCTCCCCTAGAGTCTACTCACCAAAGTCCAAAACCAGATTTTCCTTTGTTCTGGGCCCTCGGCAAATGACTCAGTTTCTTTGACTCGAAGAACCCATTCTTTTGACTTGTATATAGCAACTACCCACATCCTACAACACTATTCCCAATCCAGATTCAGTCACTCTCAACCTACCCATAGGGTTTACCTATTTCTCCAGTCAGTCAACAAGCATTTATTTAGCACCTATGTTCCAAGTACCATGCCATGTACTAAGAATACAGAGGCAAATAAAATAGTACCTGCCCTCAAAAAGTTTACATTCCAATGGGGGAAACAACATACAGGATATAAAAAAATAAAGGTAATTTGGGAAGGGCAGGAGAGAATCAGGAAAGACTTGCAAAAGCTAGCACCCTCTCATTTTCCTGCTTTCCTTCTTTGTCAATGCTGAACAAAAATTCCTCCACATCTAAAGACTGTTCAGTTCTTCCATCCCCAGCCTGGCTGGAGATGCTCTTCTGATCCACAATGAATCAGGGAGAGGGTTTTTCCCTTAGCCCCCATTTCTGAGTGATAGTGAGCTGAGCTCCCCTCTATTTCCCCTCTTCTCCTGACATATTGACCCATTTATACCACATAAGGCCCGAATTTCACCAGGTCAGATCTAAGGGTGGGGTGGCCTGTGAGGGGGGCTCTTTGTACCTTCATTTGATAGTATTTCCTGTGCCCCGCTTAAAATCATTCTCGCTATAGCTATAGGGTTGAGTCAGAACCATTGCAAGCAATGGGTCACAGGAGACAGCAGGTGGGGGGAGGGAAGGAAGCACCAGCTACTTCTGTCAATCATTCCTGCTGTCTCCTGGGTACTTTCAGTTCCATCAGGGCTCACCCAGGGGATCTATCTTTATTTAGCAGTTCTGTCATTTTTATTTATATCTGTGCAGACTCAGATCATGTTAACTGGAGAAGGGGGGTGGTGGACGGGACATTTTTTGAATGAGACCGTGAGAAGGCTCCTGCTGACTTTCATTTTGGGTGGCTCTTAGCAAGAAATCAGAAAACCCTAACCCCACCTGGAACCTCCAGCTATGGTGGCGGGCCAGCTTTATCAGGCTTTCAGTGCTCATTTGCCCACATTCTTTTTTTTTTTTAGGCCACCAGCTCAAACAAAGCATCTCCCTTCTCCTTGGTTTGTGCAGGCAGCTCACTGCAAGGCGGTCCCCTCAGCATGGGCTCAGTCCTGCCCTTCCAATCTCCAGCCTCATGCACCCCTGCATCCCCCAGATGCTGTCCTGGGCCTCGGCTGCCACCACTGCAGAGACACTCACCCTGCTGACAGATCCCACTTCCTCCAAGGAGGTCTGGGCACTGCCGCCTTGAAGAACACGGCCCAGGCTCCAACTCCATTATCAACTGAGACTCCATTCAAGGATCTGATCTCAGCTCACCGTCTACTTTAACAGAAGAGCTGTTGAATGCAGGGCTGATGTACATTGTATTTTGACTCCTGTCTTACACTGGGCCTTAATTGATTGTTGAGAAGCCCCTCCCCCAGCCCTCCCACCCTGTTCCTCTCATGAAAGAGGGTTTTGAAAGTAAAATGGAAAAAAAAAATCTCAGCTGGAATCACGTACTCAGGGCAGAAAACGAACTGCAAGCTTTGCTACAAAAACTAGGGCAGGGTTCTCTTGAGCAAGTCTCCAGGTATCGCTCAGACGGTAACAGGATATCATGGTCCTTAAAATATGCACACGCTATTACAATGTCTCCTGATTAAGGCAGGCTGCTGCAAGTGCTTCATAAATTTCAGGCGTTAACTGGGAATTTCAAAACCCGGACAATTATCGGCCGTTCAGGAGGACCCTTTCTGAAGCACCATGGGCCATTCATTTAATTCATTTTCTAGGTTCTTTTTTAATGCAAAATATGCTAATATGTTTCAGAACTGCCACTAGGAAATCCTCCTGGAACTGGGGGGGGGGGGTCTCCTTTTCTGCTGAAGTTGACAATCAGGGGCTATTGGGCACTGGGCACGTCAAGAATAATGGTCTATTTTTCCCCCCCAGTGAAGAAAAGGGGGCCCAACGCCATGAGATTCAAATGTTCCTTTGTGGTCCCCTGGGCAGCATTACCCGAGAAAAGGTACAGCCACCCTCCCAGTCACACACCCGGGGGAATAATGAGCTCTATTCTCTGAGCCTAAGTTCCTTCTCTGGTAGTAAGTTATGCACTTGGGGTTGCTTATTAACTCCTTCTGGCCCTGGAGGATAATTGAGGTGAAAAGAAAGAAAATGAAAGGTAATACTAGAAATCACTGAAATCTGAGGAGAAACCTAATTCTTGCCATTCTGTACCTGGCAGAAGACAGATCCAAGCTTTTTGCCTCAGTTTCTCCTATCTGCATAGTGGCAATAATAATGGTATGGGGGGGTGGGAATGTCTGCCTCACAGAGGGGTTAGATGAACTAAATGCTGTCTCAAGCACCACAAGGGAACCTTGGTTCTCCCCCACTCAAATTCATATCTGAGCATCAATTAATTTGAGGTTGAATCAAATCTCTATTCATTGCATGCATTCATTCATTTATCCAACAAGTGTTTGCTGCTTAACATGCCCTCCATAGGAGAGGCAGCAGGGTGTATGGAGCACAAAAAGGGCTGGGGCATTCTGGAATCAGAAAGACCAGGACTTACATCCTACTCAATCTCAGTGCTCTCAGACCACAAATGACACCTCCAGAGGCCCCAAAGAGATTTTCCAAAGTGGGAGTTCCCCCTGGGCCTCGGTTTCCTTATCTGCAAAACAAGGGCACTAAATTGTCTATGAAATCCCTTCTGGCCCTAGAGCCAGGATCTTACATGGAGAATATTTGCAGTAGATTTCTTGCTTATGTTCTTTCCTGTGACTGAAAAGTCCTCCCTTCCCCTCTCCCTTCATTTCCTACCTAGCCAACTCAACTGTCACCTCCTCCAGGAAGGCTTCCTTGCCTTACTACCCCCAAGCCTCAAGATAAGCACCTTAGGTCTTCCACTCCCCAGCTCCCCCCAAGACATACAAAGCACTTAGATTTGCATACTTATCATGAATTGAATCATAGTAGGAAGGAAGAGAGTGGATAGATTCCAGCTAAGAAACTGAAACGAGACATTGACAGAACCTGGGTTAGCCAGGATCCCAGTGGCCATGGAATACAACCTGTACCTGAATAGGAATCCCTTTAGAACACCCGTGGTCATCCAATGGTCATCCAGTCTCTATTTGAAACTTTCCAATGAGATGGGACCCGCTACCACCTGAAGCAGCCAAGCAGTCCTTTCTCTATATGACAGTCCTGCTGTCAGGAAGTTTTTATATTCTCCACAGAATATAAACTTGAGTCCTGATAGAACAAGTTTCTTCTACAGGACATTGCTTCATAAGCCCTCACTTCCCCAAGTCCTCTCTTCTCCAGGTTCAATATATCTAGTTTCTTCAGCCAATCCTTAAATCACATATGCTTCAGGCCCTTGTCAGCATCCTGCCCCCCTCCTTTGGGCAGACTCCAGCTTATCACATCTTTCCCCAAATACTGATTAGTAACTATACTTTGGGTTCAATCATTCAACTAGTTATAAATCTATACTCTTATCTAGCCTATTATCTCCCTTTCCTGTCCACAAGAACAGGGAAACCTCTGTCAAATGCTTAGCTAAAGTCTTTAGTCTTAACTAAATTCAAACCTACATTCACACAAGACTTACAAACTCTGTCAAAGAGAGAAAATTAGTCTAAGAACTGTTCTTGATAATGCCATGCTGGCTTTCTTGGTTCATTGCTTCCTGTTCTGGATATAGTAATATCCTTTGATATTTACTAACACACTCCATACAACAGACCCAAACTGTTAGATTTTGTCCTTCCTTCATCCTACTGTCCAAGTTCCACTCAGCAAATTAGTCACATAAAGGAAGAAGAAACATTCTAGGCTGCTATGTTGAAACCTATCATGGTTCCTTCCACCTACCATGGCAGTCACGGAAGTAGGGTTTCCCAAACCTTCTTGGTCTGCAGAAAAAGAACACCTGGGGTGTCATCTACCCTCTCGCTCCCACTGACCACTGTACCAAGAAGCTTCAGCTGAATAAATGTGAAGGGTAGCATGGACCAGTGATGGAGAACACCGGTAAAGTATGAATCAGGGGAAAAAACAAAAGCACAGGAAATAGTCCTGTCTGAGGCTCACCTGAAAGGTGAGATGGTCTAAACTTCTTAAAAGTGCTGAAGGGGTCTTGAGTGGAAAAAGTTTAAGAAGTGCTGGAAAAGGCTGGGTGCTCCTGGAGGGGATCTCAGTTAGAGGCCAGAACTGAAGTAACTTGTCCATGGTCATACAGTTAGTTGGTGTAAAAGACATAATTCCAACCTAGGTTTCTAGACTTCAGGTCCGGTGCTATTCTCAGGACTCCAAAACCCTTCATCCACTTCTCAAACACTAACAAAATGGCTATTTTTTGCAAGGCACTGAGAAAGGTGTTAAGAATCAGTCATTCAGTGATTAGCAGCCATTAAGTTAAGTGTTTAGCACTGCAAGGCACCAGTGATAGGGTTTGGAGACACAGTGAGTGCCTGCCCTCAGAGAGTTTACACTCTATTTAGGGAGACACTCTGTATGTACAGAATAATGATGAGGTCTAAAGAGTCCAAATCCAGGACTCTTATGTGGGCCCATGTTGTATCAGCTTTCTTTGCCTTAGATTCTTCCATACATGTAAATAAGAAATAAATAAAAGAGGGTTTCCTCTTATGATGTTATGTGAAGGTAATATTGAGAAGTTTTTTGCACATTTTATAAATCTTAAAATATTCTATATGGGGAAAAAAATGTTGGCATTCGTTTAGGATGCATTCAGTCATGTCCGACTCTTTGTGACCCCATTTGGGGTTTTCTTGGCAAAGATACTGGAGCAGTTTGCTGCCATCTCCTTCTCCAGCTCATTTTACAGATGAGAAACTGAGGCAAACAAGGTTAAGTGACTTGCCCAAGGTCACAAAGCTAGTAAGTGTCTGAGACTGGCTTTGAACTCAGGTCTTCTTGACTCTAGGCCTGGTATTCTATCCACTGTACCACCTACCCACCCTTGACTCAGGAGACCTGAGTGCAAATCCTTCCCTTATCACTTACTAGCTGTATGACCCTGGGCAAATCACTTAATTTCTTGGGTCCTCAGTTTCCTGTAAAATCGGGAGGTTAGACTACATGACTTCTAAGGTCCCTTCTAACTTTAAATCTAGGACTATGAACCAAAGAAAGATTGAATTATCAATACTCTTGTTTCTAGGGTCATAGGAGCTGTTGGTCAGTAAATAAGAGTTAAGTCAGCTGGTAAGATAAGAGGAAAATTCAGCATCTGAATCACCAAAGCAAGTTCTGGGGCCTAATCCAGAAAGCAAGGTTTTTATGGGAAGACCAACCTTAGGAGGGCACTATTAATATTCTCCCCATGGAGCACCCCAGTGGGCCCTTTTACAAACTAACACTGAACCACTAAGTCCATGTGTGGACTACTCCCCGACCCCTAATCCTCAAGGCTAAGGTGTAACTCCTGGGCCTTGGTCACTCTGCTACCCTTCCCCCTCCAATAAACTCACTCAGAGTGAGGTGAAGGGGGGAGGGTGTGACTCACAAAGAAAGCTTTGGTTTGGTCAGAATGCAGCTCAGAGCTTTTAATCTGATGCAGCTCTGAGAAGTGCAGGCAGTCAGGCAGGCATCCAGCCACCAGGAAAACAAGGGCCTCACTTGCCTCAGGGCCAGGGCTAGGTTCTGCCTGCCTAGGACACTCCCGGGGGACCCCTAGGAGGTCAGGGTAATACTCTTCTCAAGGTAGAGGATATGCAGGGCCTGCCTATACTGGAATTCACCTACAACATACCTTCAAAGCACTGCGCAAAGACCACAGTGCTAAAAGCAGGCTATTACTGTTAGCATAACAGCAATCTCACAGCAAGCACTCTGTGGCACTTCCCAGAAGAAAATGGTGATATTTTAAAGAGTTCCTCTCCTTGCCTTGGTTGGAAGGTTATGGAGAGAGAATAATGCTGTGCACCCCTGGGCAAGTGACTTAACCTCTCTGGGTCTCCATTTCCTCATCTGTAAAATGGGAGAATTAGAATGTGTTGTCTGAGGTCCCTTAAGCTCCGAGTATAGGGTGCTTATTATTTCCAGGATCCTTGAGATTCTATGATACTACAATTCCTAAGGGGCAGCTAGGTATCGAAATGAATAGAGCACAGGCACAGAGCTGGAAGGACCTGAGTTCAAATCCAACCTCAGACACTTAACACTTACTGGCTGTGTGACCTTGGGCAAGTCACTTAACCTCAACTGCCCTGCATTCTCCCCTCCAAAATGACAAAAAAAAAAAAAAAGAACGATACTACAATTCCACTCCTAAAATTGAGACTGAAAATGACTGCAATTCAATTTCTATCATTTGTCTCTTTACACTTCAGATTTGGCCAATCTCAGAACTGTCTCCCCAGGGTGATGTTAGCTAAGTTACAGGCCCTTCACTTCCTTGGGGGTGGGGGGACAGTGACAGCAATGCAGTAACTTTTGTTGGCTGCCTGCTCCCCTCCCTACTATCTTCCAACATCACCCCTCCCCTCAAATTTGGGGTGTGCCAGATTTTCAGCATTGAACTCAAGAGAACCAGAAACTGAAGTTAGGAAGGAGTAGGAGGGTGGTGGGAAGAGAAGAATAGCCACTTCAAAAATCCTCCGACACCCCCTGTCCAAAACAATGACAACAATGACCAAAAAACCCCATGCACTGGACTGCCAAAGCACCCAGCAGAAGCCACATGCCTTTTGGTCCAAACTGACAAGCATCTGTGAAAGGTAGCTGAGTACTAGCAAAAGACCAGGCATCAACCTTTTTGGGAGGCTGTTCTGCTCTTCCCCGGGCATTTTTACAATCACACAATTGGCCAGCCTCCCCCCCCCCCTCCCCCCACCCCCCTCCCCTTTCCCCCCCCCCCCCCCACGTCTCTAGGGCCTCAGCCAGGAAAACGAGAGCCCAGGGCTGGAGAGCCAGGCAGCAATCTGGAGCAGTGATATCAGCAGGAGGGAAAGCAAACAAGGCTTCATGGGTCCCAGCAGAATTAATCACACCCCCTTTTCAGAATTCAGAATCTCCTTTTAAAATTTTAAGACCTTTGCAAGTTTATCCAAGGTTCCCTTTCATGGGTGCACATGATGGATAGTTTCTTATGGTCGGGGGCTCTCATTTATTTATTTCGAACTGCCATCCAAACTCATTATCCTCTGCACACTATGAGAAACGTGCTAGGATTTACTGAGAAGGAGATGGTGTCTCTGTCTTGGCTCTGGGAGAGACATGAATGGACTGAGAAATCTTTTGGTTTAAAGGCTAGAGGGAGGAGGCTTTTGGGTAATCATACTGTGGAAGAGAAGTGAGAATATGAATTAGGAACTTTGGAAAGACAGGAACAGCGGAATTTGGGCCAGGATAACCTGAGGCAGCCCCTCTAAAGCCATTCCATAACATTAGAAATTTCCTTGGCTTCTATGTTTGGAGAGATTAAAACCTTTTTTTTTTTTAAATAAATTGAAAAAGTAACAATTTTCTTACCTGAAGAGTTTCCCCTTTCACTCACAGCGTTCGGTAAAATCTTTTCCTATTAATCAGAAAAAAGTATATTAATTACTTCTCTGCCAGCTCCCTTCTCTTCCAACCCCCCTCCCTAGCTTATTTAATGTCAAACTGAAGCCCTTTAGGTGACAATAACCTGGAGCTGGGAATGGAAGGGATGGTAATTCTGCCTGAGTATCTTTGCACTGCCCATTCCCCAGGCCTAAAATACACACTCCTGATTCACCTGTCTCACAGAATCTCTCTTTTTTCAAGATGAAACTCAAATACCACCTTCTCTTAGGAGCTTTTCCCAATTCTCCCCTACTGCCACAGTCCTCCCTCCTGGGCAATCCTGCATTTAACTTTTATTCATTCTGTATAAATGTTTATATATGTAATATATATGTACATATTACAACATGTAAGCTCCTTAAGATTAGGGAATGTTCACTTTATGTATGGCATACAGGAGGGATTTAATAAATGCTTGATGATTGACTGATGTACTATTTAAGTTTTGGAGTTGACCACCTACATTCTGATATGTCCTACAGTGGGAACAGCCTTGGCTTTGGGGTCAATAGAGACCAGGGCTTAAAACTTGCTTCCAAGATACACTAATTGTGTGACCATGGGCAAGTGGCCACCCTTCTAAAAACCTCAGTATTCTCATCTGTAAAATGAGGGAGATAATACCTTTAATATTTATCTTTTAGCATTGTTATGGGGACCAAATGAGATAAAGTATGAAATAGCTTTGTAAATCTTAAAAGTGCCATATGAATATTCATTTATTCATTAGTTTTAGAACTAGCAGGGCCTTTAGAGGTCCACCTAAGTCCAACCCTGTCACTTTACAGATGAAGACAGATGAAATTAAAATTATAAGATCATATGGGCAGGGGAATGGCCGAGGCAGGATTTGAACATAGGTCCTCAGACTCCCTATCCATTATTATTTTTAGGGTATCTAAGAAGCGAGCTTTTTAACAGATTATAAATATGGACCTACTTGCCAGAGTCTACAGGGTTAATGTGGAGGTATTCGGTTCCTAAAAGAGGCCTACCAGGACCCTAGCAAATCAGTAAATTATGGCCTCAGTAGGCTCAATTGCACACATCCAGGAGCATACAAAGCACATGACGGGGCGGCTGAGCATTCTGCTCTCTCAGTGGGGGTTCTGAGACAGGGAGGTGAACAGAATACATCAACCATGGAAGACCACTTGGGAGAGGGAGGTCTGAGAGAAGAACTTTTTTTTTTTTAACCCAAGATTTGAATAATAATCGAAATTTTTAAAATGTATTACTACTATTAAACATTAGATCACCCCTTATTTTTGCCAAATGTTTTTCAACTGTTTCCATCCCAATACTTTCTATGCATACAAGCCAGACCTCTGTTACCCTCTCCCTTCCCCCACTACCACGTCCCCCAAGCTCCAATTGCTGGATTAATAGTCACCCAGAGGCAGACGTGAGAACTGGGAGAGAGAGGGAAGCCAAGGCAACAGCAGTGGGGCCTTTTGCAAACAGATATTTTCTGCAGACTCTCAGCTTTGATTAGCATATATTAAGAAAAAGGGCAAAAAAAGTTGCTAGTCTTCCCTCCGCAAAGAAAGCCTTGAGATCTGTAACCCGATGCCCCATTGCTGGGTGAATTGGACCCAGGAATAATAATGAGAACTCATTCCAAAAGGGCTTTCAAGTTTACCAAGTGTTTTCTTTGCTCACAACTTGGTGAGGCAGATAGGGCAAGGATTATCTGTCTCCCCCTTCTGCAGGTACAGAGAGAATTAAAGGACTTGCCCAACTAGTTAGTGAGCTTTACTGCCAAAACTCAAATCCAGATCCCAGGAAAAAAGGAAAAGTGGAGAGGTGGGAAAGTATCAGTTCTAAATTACTTTATATCAGACCATAATGGCTAAAGAGATGGAAGAGTCCTCAGGAGCCAAGCAGAGTCCAGTTCTGCTTCCTTTTGATAGAGGAGTCAGTCAAGACTGTTAAGTAACTTGCTCAAGGTCACAAAGGCAGTAAATGGCAGAGTTGGGATTTGAAGTTGGGTACTGTGACTCCAAGTTCAGGGTTATCTCCACTGTACCATGCAGCAACACAGAGCATAAATTTTATGATGTACACATACCATTTAAATATATTATAAATATAAAATTATAAATAGGCATGCATATATAGTTGACTTAAAATTAGAAGATTTGGATTCAAGTCCTTGACCTAGTACCTCACAAATCACTTCACTCTTATAATCTTCAATTTACTATTTGTAAAACTGGGAGACAATAATAGACATACTACTTATCTCTTCAAGGTTTGGAGGCAACTAGGTGGCCCAGTGGATAGAGCTGGGCCTGTATTTAGGAAGATCGAGTTCAAATTTGGCCTCAGGTAATTACTAAGTTACCCTGGGGATGTCACTTAACTTCTGTCTGCTTCAATTTCTTCAAATGAAAAATGGAGGTAACAGCATTACCCACCTTCTAGGATTGTTGTAATGAGATAAAATTTGTAAAGCTCTAGTATAGTGCCTGGCACATGTTCAGTTGTTCAATCTTTTTCACTCAAATCTAATTCTCTGTGATCCCATTTGAGATATTTTCTTTTTGGTAGACATACTGGAGTGGTTTGTCATTTCCTTCTCCAGCTCATTTGACAGATGAGGAAACTGAGGCAAACAGGATTAAGTGACTTGCCCAAGGTCACACAGCTACTAAGTGTCTGAGGCCAGACTTGAAATCACAAAGATGAGTCTTCCTGACTCCAGGCCCAGCATTCTATCCACTGGGCCACCTAGCTACCCCTGGCACATAGTAAGTGCCATATAAATGTTAGCTATCATCATCATCATCATCATCATCATCATCATCATCATCATCATCACTGAACAAACCTAAAAGCCCTAGATAAATATAAACCATGAATTATATTCCTTACCATGATTATTATTCTGACTTGAGCTAGCAAAAAGTAGACTGCCACTACAAAAATCTCCTGGGAAACATATATAAACTTGATTTCCATTTCTAAAAGTCCCTAGTAGGAAAGATCTGCATTGGAGACAGATCCGTTTGTTTAGAAAATCAGTTCCCAGTCTTTTCTGAGGAGAAGGACCCTATTTAATGTCAAGATATTTCTTAGACCCACACATGGTAGTATGGTTATTTGTATTTATTGCTGGGCATGGAACCCAATGGCAGCCATTGGTCTAGAAGTTTATTACTGGAGATCTTCCCCTGAGGTCCTCAGGCTGTATGACCACCTTTGGCAGGAGATGTTGTGGAAGGAATTTTTGCTTCACATGTTGGTTAGACTATGAAAGATTTACAGAATTTCAGAATTAGAAGTGGCCATCCAATCCAGCCTATACCTAGACAAGAGTTGTCCTTACTTCTGGCTTTTATGTGAAGAATTCCAATGAGGCAAAACCTGCCTGTTCATTCCACTTGTGGACATCTCTAATTTTTGCCCAGCATCCAACCTAAATGTCTCTTTTCTGTCCAGTTCTGAAGCCCAAGCTCCAACAGAACAAAACTGATAACTTTTCCAAATGTCAGCCCTTCAAACATTTCTTGAAGATATCTAATATTCCCATCCCTGCAAATTTTTTTTCATATTCAGATTACACATATCTAGTCCCTTAACAAATCTCCACATGGCAAAGACTTTTGGAATGTCACCATTTTGGTTTCCCCTTTCCTGGCACTCCCCAGTTGACCCATGTCCTTTCTACACGTGGGCTTGGTTCCAGCTGGACACTGTACTCCAGATGTGGCCTGGCTGCATGACTTTTTCATCTAGGTCCCTGTAATTTTATAGTTCTAGTGAAAAAAAGAAAGATTTGCTCTTGGCCGGAAGTGTCCAATAGCGCCGCCTTCCCCCCCCCCCGCCTACCCCAAACAACCCACCCTTCATAGACCACAAGCTCATAGATTTTAGAACTAAAAGGGATCTTAGAGGTTGCTAAGTCCAACTCCCTCATTTTACAGATGGGGAAACTGAGGCCCAGAAAAGTGAATTAACTTGCCCAAGTTCATACAGCCAAGAAGAGGCCAGATCTGAGTCCAGCTCTTCTATGATTCCCCATCTAGAGCCCTCTCCATGACATGGCACTGTCTCTCAAGGCCCAGCTTATTCTCTTCCTTTTCCATGATGCTTTCCCATTCTAATCCACAGCAATCCCATCCAGCCAAATACTCATGGAGGTCACTGTCTGCCCTCCTCTAGCAATTATTCACATGTTCCCCATCAATCACTCTTGTATTATTGCCTTTATACTGTCAATTTCACTGTTCAATATTTGGTCTTCCCAACTCCCTCTGTGAGCTCCAGAACAGAGAGAGTGTCTAAGAACATCAATGATAGCCAGCTTCCACTAATCTGGCATCACAGAACTGCAAAGTAATTCACATATGGCATCATCTCCTGTGCTAATAACTGGGTGGGGTACTCTAACCTGGTTCTTCTGCCTTTTCAAGAGAAAAAAGGGAATCTATCTATTCTACATGGCCCCAGAAGGCAGAATTAGAAAGTGAAAGGTAGGCAATTTCCTCTACACAAGGAAAAACTTCCTTAACAATTAAGAGCTCTCTAAAAGTGAAAAGGGCTACCTAGAAAAGTAGTGAGCTCCCAGGCCCTGGAGTGCTTCAAGTGAGGCTAGTGAAAGACATCACAGGAAGGATTCCTGCTGTAGGCTAGGGTCCAACAGGAAGAGCTCTGAGGCTCCTTAAAGCAGGCCCTCAGGAAATGACTTCAAACTGGCTTTTAGTAAGTGAACTCTTCGGGCCTCAGGTTCCATAAAATAAGGGGATTGAATTAGATCGCTTCCAGAATTAAGGTTCTGAATCCTGCGTGGAGATCCTACAATTCCAGATCCGGTGCTCCCTGGAAGCGCACCTAGCCCCGGCCCCTTTGCCCACTCCCACACTCTGCTTTCCTTCTCTCTAACTAGCAGGGTGCCTACCTAGCACACTACCGCGATATATAAGAGGTACCCAAGACACCTCTGGCTAGGGAGATCAAAGTAGCAGAGTGTCTACCTGGACCCGGTCTCGGGCCTGGCTTGGGTTCCCCAGTGATGTGTCTGCCAGGTCTGCTTGGGTCCCTCACCTATGGAGCTGTAATTCTGGCTCTATGGTGGTCCTGATCATTCCTACAGTGACCACTTGCGATGTGACAAGCATGGGATTGTGACTTCAGCAGGGAATAAAGCAGCAGGACCTGATCAACTCCTAAGCAATGCAGATCCTGTTTGGGTGCGAGCGTCCTTGGCACTAAGACAAAAACAAATTCCTCCCCGGGTGGGATGTGGGTGCCAAGTCTCAGTCTGAGGCCACATGTGAAAGCAAAGTTCTGATCCGATTCGAGAAGCAGCTCAGAAACTAAAGGAGCAGGGTGACACACTGCTCTTAAGGCACAGTCACCCCTGGGTGACACTCAGGTCCTGGGTCATAGCAAGCAACTCCTCTGACCAGAGTAATGCCCAGGAAAATCCCCCAAAGGCAAAATCTTTGTTCAATATTATTTTTAAAAAATCTTTTTAAAGGAAAAAAGAGAATTTTTATGGGTACACATTTTATCCTTTCTGCAATGTCAGACATCGGCTTAAGTTTTGGAGAAAGGGCTGGAACTGATTCAGACTTTGTTCGGTTGGGGCCTCTGACAAAAGCTTTGAGGCACTGTGATTGGCTAATTATCCCTTTCAATGCCCAGCTCAATAATGATTAGAATTACTTAACAATGGCAGGCCAGGAAAGCTTCTGCTATCTATGTAAGGCTTCATGGAATAGCAAGCAAGGGAAAATCTGGGGCACAAGAGAGAGTCAGAAGGCCCCAACTTCCAGGCCCTGATGTGGTCTTAAGTAGCTGAGACCTTCCACAGTGGCTTAATAAGGCTGGAGATAGCAACAGCTGACATTTATAAAGTGTTTCTAAGATTTGCACAAAAAGCTTTCCATTGATAATCTTCATTTGATCTTTATATCGATTCTCTGAGGTGCCTAGGGTAGATATTATTAGGAAACTGAGGCTGGTTTCCCTGTGGTCACATGGCTAACCAGTGTCAAAGGCCACTTAGGAACGCTGCCTCCCCCCCTCTCCAAATACTCACTTCTACCCACAATCTAAGACTTTCAGATATCCAGGCCCACAGAGAATTCTGCAGGCCATCTGTACGCGTTTACATTCTCGTCTTGACTCTATCCTATTCCCATATTTCAAAGGGCGACTAAACTCAAGGCAGCTTTTTCAGCCTCTTAAGTGGGAATCTCTTTGTAGTGGGAAGATTGGCTATGGACAAATTCAGTGTAATTCAATACACATTTATGAAACACCTGCCCTTGCCCTAAGTGCCAATGATGAGGCACAAAATTTAGATAAAACACAGTGACTCCCCCCTCAGGAAGCTTACAGTCTCATAAGAGGGAAAGGATACATGCACAAATAATTATAATACAAAACAATATAGGATAAGGGCACAAGAGAAGCGAAAAGTGGTTTTGCAGGCCCAGGTTTGTAATGAGACTCATCATTCCCGAGTAGGGGGAGGAGAGGGTAACCAGGAGGGCTTCCTAGGGTAAGTGGTACTGAAGCTGATTAAAAATTCAACAGACGTAGGGTAGCACTCTAAGCACAATATCCTAGTTGGAAGGGACCTTAAAAATAATTTAGTACAACTCCTCTCATTTTACAGGAGGAAACTGGTCCTAGAAAAGTGAAATGACTTGACTAGGGTCATATAGCTAGTATGTGTCTGAGACAGGATTTGAATCCAGGTCTCCCTGAAGAGAGGTCCAGTGCTCTAGCCTGAATATCAAACTGCCTTTCCATAGGGAACATTATGATCAAACACTGTTTTTGGTAGGGGAAAGGGCGAAAGGGAGAGGGGAGGAACAATTCCTAATTACCTCTCTGTATAGTGTCAGAACCGTACTTGAGTGTCAAATTAAAGAGATTAAACTGAGTGGGTGATAGGGATCTCCTGAAGGGTTTTTAGATTAGAAAGGAGATCCATAAGGGGCTTTGAGTTTTGCTTGCAGGATGACACTGAGAGTCATTTCTGGATCTAGGGCTACTTGATATGGGGATTAAGGGCACCTGAAGGCAACTCACTAGTAACAAATTTTTCAGTCTCCTGGTTAGTAGGTTAGAAGCACTATGATAATAGCTCACAGAGATCTTTTTACCTGTATTATCTCATCTTATCTTCCTAAAACCTATAGGATCATGGAATGTCAGAGCCACAAGGGATCTGGTCCAAACCCTTTCCCCCTTCTCCAACAGTTTTACAAGGTGAAATAAGTGAGGCCAAAAGAGCCTCAAAGATCCAAGTCACAAAGCCAATTAGTGGCAAAACTGAGATTTGAACTCGGGTTCCCAGACCTCTACTCAAATGCTTTTTCCACTCTATTACATGGTAATTATTCCTTATAAAGACTGTACTCAAATGAAGTTTTGTCGAGGTTTCTACTAGGTACAGAGCACTAGGAGCAGTCATGGGGGTTAGGGTGAAGAAGAGAGGTACACAAAGATGGGGAGGCATTTACATAGTGCCTACTATGTACCATGGACTATGCTAAGCACTTAACAAACATTATCTCATGTAAAGAGATCCTGCTTTTCAGGAATTTATAATTTTGCTGGGAAAACAAGAAAATCATAGTCACTTGAAAAGCTCAAGAATGAGATAATAGCACAAAAAATATCCCAAGACATTATATATATACATACATATCTGTCTGTCCGTCCGTCCATCCATCCATCTATACATACATACATGTCTGTCTGTCCATCCTTCTATCCATCCATCTATCTATCTATCATCTATCTATCCATCCATATGTATATATGTTGACTTTTGATTATGAGTTAGTGCTCTATAAGAATGGAGGAGGGAAAGTCCACTGTGGGCTTTGAGGATGGGCGGGCTTGGAGGAGGTGGGACTGTATCTGGATCTTGGAGGATGGGGATCATTTAAAAAATAGTGGGTTGGAAATTCAAGTCAGTGGATTAGGTGGGCAAACATATAGACAGCAGGAATGTATATGGTATTTTCACAGGACTATTTCCAAACATGCCTAAAGCTGTCTCCTCTGGTGTCTTAGCTTGCCTTAACCCATTCCCTATACTTGAAATTCCCTCCTCCAATTAGCCCCTAGACTGGCTGCTTAACATTTGATTAATTCTTTAAAATAAGGTTCAATTGACTCTACCTCCATAATGCCTTCCCTGAATACCCCAGCTGGAAGCTCTTCATCTGACAGCATCTCCCCTTCCTACTTTTATGCACTTGCCATAGTCTAATTTGAATTATAATCACTTCTTACTCCCTAGGATCAATCAATCAGTTTTATTAAGTACCTACTATGTGCCTGGCACCATGCTAACTGCCATGACTTAGGTAAGGATCCATGACTTTGAGGTAGAAGGGGCCTCAGAGAACAATGAGTTTAACCTCATCATCTTCCAGATGAGGAAACAGATGCAGAAGGGGAGGGAGTTAAGTGACTTGCACATGTAGAGAATAAATGGTATAGTCAAGATTTGAACCCAGATCCTCTGAATCCAAATCTAATGACTTTTCCACAGTACCACACTGTGCACATGTCCCACTGAGATATTCTAAACTCCCTGGCCCTGTCTTCATCTTTGTATATCTTGGTACAGACATGGACCTTCCAGATTGTGTAATAGGGCACACTATTTTGCACATGGTGTCTGCAATAATTGTTTTCTTTTTTTTTTTCTTTTTGGAGGGCAATTGGGGTTAAATAACTTGCCCAAGGTTACATGGCTAGTTTTTTTTGTATGTGGGTGTTAAGTGTCTGAGGCCAGAACTGAACTCGGGTCCCCCTAACTCTGGCGCTGGTGCTTTACTCACTGTGCCACCTAGCCGCCTCAATAATTGTTTTCTAAATGAATGAATGAACAAAGAGTACACCAACGTGGCAGGATAGAATTCTGGCATGCATGTTATAAAGACCCAATAAAACGCAGACTGATGTAAGCAGAATCACCAGGATAATGAACACAATCATAGCAATGTAAGGAAAAAACAAGTGAACTCTGACCAATGCAATGACAAAGAGTAACTTCAGAGGACTGATGGTGCCACAGACACCTCCTCCTCTCAGCAGAATGGGGAGGTGGGGAGGTGGACTGCAGGTGGAGAATGAAGCATACATTATCAGATAGAGAGTGAGCCTCTCTGGATCGATTACTGGTCTTAGAATCGGGAGGTTTGTTCAGTCGTATCTGACTCTTCTTGTCGTATTGGGGTTTTCTTGGTAAATATACTGGAGAGGTTTGCCACTTCCTCCTCCAGCTCATTTTACAGAGGAGGAAACTGAGGCAAACAGGGTAAAATGACTTGCCCAGGGTCACACAGCTAGTAAATGTCTAAGACCAGATTTGAATTTGGGAAGAAGAGTCTTCCTGACTCCAGGCCCAGCCCTCTATTGGTCCCAGAATCAGGGAGACTCGAATTCAAATCCACCCTCAAACACTTACTAGCTGTGTATGAAACTGCACAAGCCACTTTGCATCTGTCTGCCTCAACTTCCCCATCTGTAAAATAAAGATAATTGCATTTACCTCCTAGGGTTGTTATAAGGATGATATGAGATAAGCCTTTTAAAGTGCTCTGTAAACCTTAAAGTTCTATACTAGCTATCTTTATTAAAAATGTATTATTAAAATCATTAAATTATTATTACAACTAATGTTCTGGTTTAATTTGCTTAGCTGTACCTCCTTTGTTACAAGGGAAGCTCCATGGAGGCAAGAGGACGGAATTGTCAAGAAATAATAGTAATTAAAAAAATCAATAAAACATTTCCTTTTTTTCTTAAAAGACCTGATATTTGATTTAGGATATCAAGACAACCCCAATCCATCTTGTACACCTCGTAAGACTCAGGGAAAAACCTGCCCAGCTGGAGTTAAAACTCAGAATAAACTCTGCCAGTTTAAAATTGTGCTTTCTCATCTTCCTCCCAAAGTACTCCTCTGAAGGTCTTAATTATAGTGTCTTCTATTTTCTTGTAAATAATCACATATGTCAAAACTGATTTAAAGATTCTGAGCTGGCAATCATGACATCCTGAGCCAATGTGTCAATTTCTCTGAACAGGCTGTGAGCAAAAGTTGCATGAGATGGAAGGAGGAAAAAAATGAGTCACAGTCCTATAGATGGCAGAGAGACCAATATGTGCATTTTCACAACAGCAACATCAACACAAACTCTTCAACGTGGTGCATGGGTGTCATCCCATCTGTAATCTATAGCAACACAAAACTTACATGCCAGCTCTAGGAGGGGGGAAAATCTTAGTGGAAAGCCACGAGTAGATGTTGGCGGCTTGAACATTTATTTATTGGGTCTAAATAGAAACCCTGCTAATATTTCTCATCGTTTTTTTTTTTTTATTCTAGTTCTTGGAAAGTAAGAAGGAACGACTGTTACACATGATTCACTGACTACTGAGTCTTAAAGACTAAATCCCGAGTTTAAGAGATTAACATGTATAGAGACAGGCCTTCAATCCATGGTAATCACACCTCTACCTCCTTTCTAATTACCCTAACTAGAAATTGTTGTATTTCTAGTCAGACACAAAATGAAAGATGTTTGTTGGGAAGCCCTGCTATTGGGGATAGAGGAAGGTGGAAGTAGGTATTTTTTTCTTAGTCTAGACTTGTTATATCATGGGTGTGGGAAAACTCCCTCTAGTAATCTGGATTGACAATGCATCTACAATTTACTGTTTTAGAGAGCTGCCTAGGGCACTGAAAAATTAAGTGACTCATCTGTGGTCACTTCCGCTAGTAAAGTTAAGAGGCAGAATTTGAATCTAAGCCTTCCAGCTGTTTATCCACCAGAAGGAGAAATACTTTGGAGTCTAGCTTTGTAAGCACCTAGTTGCCTACTAACACATTAAGTCTCCCTCAGGTTACCTTACAAGTGCTATCAAGCAAACAAGCATTTATTTGGCACCTATTGTATACCAGGTACTAGGCAAAATGCTGGACATACCAAGAAAGGCAAAAACAGTCCCTGCTCTCTAGGAGCTCAGTCTAATGAGGTAGACAACATCCAAACAATTATATACAAAGATGGGTAAACTGGAGATGATCTCCGAGGGAAGGTTCCACAGAGCAAGGGGGAAAGAAACCCTTTTTGACCCTACCCACTCACATGAATGGACCCACAGGTCTTGGCACAAGATGCCACAGAACTTGCACCAAGTGACACTATTCTTGGGATGGAGCTAGGCTTTGGGGGTCTGACTTCTCCTCACTGAGTATTAGTCACCATGGAATAACAAGACTGACTTGCTTGGCAGGCTGTCTGCAATCCCTTTACTTTTTCCTATTAACATGCGCACAAAACATTTTGGCCGCCTTCAAGATTTTTTTTTAGGCTTTCCCCTCTTACTGGTCAGAACTAGAGAGAAGAAATGAAATAGCAGAGTGTCTAATGTAGGGGATAATATAATTTTAGCATTCTACTCCCCACCTCCTTACACCCATGTTTCCCAAGTCAGAAGGAAAAATGGGAAAATTCAAAGGAAAATGGAGTTTCAATAGCCTCAGGAAACTGCCTGGGAATCTCTGGTTGAGATGTATTTTTTTCCATTAGACCATATAAAATGTCAGAAGGAAGTACATTATCTAGGAGGGTCATAAGAACAGTATTCGGTCACAATTTCTGTGGCATTTTTAAGGTTTGTAAAAAGCTTTCCTCACAAATAAAGCAGTGTGTTAAGCTTTCAAATATCATTACCCTTGTTTTATAGATGAGGACACAAGTTCTGAGAGGTCAAGAGACCTGACTGTGATCATACATTAAGTACTAGAGGCCCAAAACGAAACTGAGGCCCAGGACCTCCCAAGGACTCTGGGCTGAGACAGATTGTCGAAACTGGGAGCCTAACCTGAAAGGGTCAATTTCTCTTCCTCTGGTTTTTTGCTTCTACCTGGATTAATCCAAGAAGGTCTCAGAAATAAAACTTATGGGGGTAGCTAGGTGGAGCAGTGAATGGGAGTTCCAACCCTGAAATCAGGAGGGTCTGATTTCAAATCTGACCTCAGACACTTAACACTTACTAGATGTTATGACCCTGGGCAAGTGACTTAACTGCCTTGCCAAAAAAGACCAAAACAAAATAAAACTTATTAGTCTTGTATAGGTATACCCAAAAGTAGGTAACCCTTTTACACTAAGTACTAGACTGAATGTAATTGATTTTAAAAGCTGAAAGGGACGTTAGAAGTCACTGAGTCAAACCCCCTAATAATCCAGATTTGACTATATTATAGGAAATGTTCCTGACTCAGTGAGCTAGATATTTCTCATCCAGAGCTGACTTTTGGACAATAGGGTCAAACAAATGTCACTAGAACCTCTGGTGTGACTTAGTGGCATCCTCTAGGCTGAGGTATCTTAGACCCTGACATCTTTTAAGTCAGGCCTACTCTGGAGCTCTAATATTCATTCATGTATCATCCAGAGACCTCAGTGCAGCAAGAACAGACTCTGAGTGGTTGTCATTCCAACACTGTGTGAATTAATTCTGCCTACAAATGTAGTGATGAAGTGTAAGACCTTCACTTGTTAAATAACTTTGATTTTCTTACTTTTGTCACTACCACCACAATGGTGTTCCCCTCCACGCCCACCCTTGGTCCCCCAGCAGAGAAGTCAAATCCACCACACCCTCTTTCCCACCCACGGTTTCCTAAGCTCTGTTCCTCCCTGTAGGCGGCCTGACCTAGTAGATAATACACTAACAAAGCATAGTAGATGCGTGCTGGGCTTGGAATGGGAAAGACCCTGGTTCAAATCCTACCTCTGACACTACTTCCATGTCCACAGGCAAGTTACCTAAACTCTTCCAGGGTTTAATAAGACTCAAATAAGATGAAACTCAATGAGACATATAAATGTTGGCTATCACTATGATCTATAAAATGATGATGTAAATGATGTCTCATTATTTCTGATTCTCCCTTGTCTAGAATATCCATTTTCTAATTTTTTTACTAAAACCAAAAGATTTTTGACTGCTGCATAATTTGGTGACAAAACTGCTCTTCTCCCCTTATTTCATTACTCCATTATTTCCCTTGATCTTCTAATACTTTTGTTCCTCCAAATGATTTTTTTTAAAGTTTTATCTGGCTCTGTAAGGAATGCTTTTTACTAATTTGGTTGATGTAACACTAAAACTGCAAGCTAACTTTGGTAGTATTATCATTTTTATAATATTGGCACAGTCCAACCATGAGCATTGGATATTGCTCTGGCTATTTTGTCATGTATTTTTTAAGGAGCGTAAATATTGAGTATATTTTGATAGACTGATTACCAAATATTTTATACATTTTGCCATTATTTTGAATGAGATTTTTCTTTCTATTATTGCCTTCAGATCTTGTTGTTATTATGTTGAAATGTTGTTGATTTTTGTGGTCTTATTTTATAGCCTGAAACTTTGCTGAGTATTGTCTCAATTAGTTTCTTTGCTGATTACTAGAATTTTCTAAGCACATTTATGTCATCAGCAACCAAAGATAATTTTGTGGGTTTTTTTCCCTATTTTTATTTCCCTAATTTGTTTCTCTTGCCTTATTACTACTGTTGGCATTTCTAGACCAAAATAATAGCAAGGATAGTGGGCATCCTTGCTTTACTCACATATTTACTGGAAAAACCTATAGTGTATTTCCATTGCATATGATACTTGCTTTTGGTTTTAGATACTTTTTATGATATTAAAAAAAGATCCCACCATGCATATAATTTGTAGAGGTTTTAGCATAAATGAACGTTGTACTTTGTCAAAGCCTTTTTCTATCTCTTGAGACAATTATAAAGTTTTAGACATTTTTGTTTTTAATGCAATTAATTCTGTTGGTTTCCCCCCCCCCCAATGTTGAACCATCCTTATCTGGCATAAATTCAACTTGGTCATAATAAAAAGATTCTTAGATGAATTATTGTATTCTATTTAAAAGGGTTTTATTTAAAATTTTTGAATTAATATTCATTAATGATATGTTGGGTCTATAGTTCTTTGCTATATCTTTCCCTAATTTAGGTATGAGGACTATATTTGTCTTATAAAAGGAGTTTAGTTTATGTTTAACAATAATTTCTATAGTATTGGTATTAATTTTTGCTTAAAAGTTTGATGGCATGGTTATAAATCCATAAAAACAGGATTTTTCCCCTTGGTAGTTCTACAGCAAATTCAAAGATCTTCTCCGGGATTTGAATATTTTAGATCTCTATTTGGTTCATCTGTTTGAGTATTTCACATTTTTGAAGGTACTTTTCCATTTCTTTTTTTGTTGTTGTTGGCATGTTACTGTGCGCAGTATGTTCTGATAATTATTTTAATTTCTTCTAGTTTTGCTGTGATTTCATCTTGCTCTTTTATTCATCTGACTTTCTATCCTCTTCTTTTTAGTCAGGTTGGTTAAAAGTTTGGTGCTTGTTAGCTTTTTCAAAGAACCAGCATATTGACTTAGAAAACCTCAAATTAATGTTATCTAAGTTGTACTATATTTTTGTTTATTTTATTGAATATTTCACAATTAGATTTTAATCTAGTTCCATGGCACTGAATTTTGCCTATAGCTTAATGCCAGGCCCCCAGAGTCTGACACCTCTGTCATAAGCAACAGATTGAGCCTTACCTTCAGAGGTATCAGTTCGGTATCAGTTCAAGAGGAAGGTAATGATAATAGAAACACTGCCCCAAGGTAGGAATTTTCTTGTCTTTCACATCATAGGATCCAATCCTGCCCCAGGTCCTCCTTTCATCATTTTCCCCCCATTTGCCATGTAGTATCCTCTATGCCTCAACCCCACCTTTTTGGATGCTAGCTGCCCCCCAAGAGGCCTGATTTCACTTCTGCTAAGCTAGGATGTTGTACAGGATGGCACTACACTCTCTCACAGAAGTGGTCTCTCTGTGCACCAACTCCCTTAAGATTAAATCCACTGTATGGTCATCATCACCAGTTACTAAATATATTTTTCCTATGGGAGTTCTCTCATTGGGACCCTTTTGTCCTAGTGGCTGGAGATGCCCCTACGTTCCCCTCATATTTCAGTCCCTCCCTGTGTCACTTCCCCCATTCTCCAGTAATCCCTCTTCTAGTCAAGACACAAGGAACTGTCTTCCTTTCATTCTTTCCTCATTGATGTGAACAGAGTACAACAATTAATTAGTATTTACTAAGCACTTACTATTTGTGAAGCACTGTGCTAAATTCTGGGAATACAAACATGGAGAAGGAAGAGAAATATTATCTGCCCTCAAGGAGCCTATATTCTAATGGAGGAAGACAAGACCTAAAGGGAAGCTGGGAGGGAGGGGGAAGAGGACAAAGGTAGTCTAACAGGGGCATAATAGAGGAAGTCTGGCATTCCTGAATGGAGATGGCTGTTGGCCTGAGTGTCCTCCTTAAATGAAATTCTAGGAGGAGCTATCCAAGCAGAGGGAGATGCCCAAGGGGTGACTATTGCCAATGTGTGAATTCCAGGGGTAGAGTGAACTTCCAGGATGAAAGCTAGAGCTGGTGAGGCCTTTGAGAGGTAAAGTCAGTGCAAGAATCTATGTTGACCCACGTGTGAAGTCACTTGTTATGTGCTTTGTGGCAAATGCTATGAGGTTAGTTCCTTCCTTCACTATTCCCATCTCCCCTTTCATGTACCCTTCCGTATTGCAAATTTAGTCCCACAAAATACACTGATTCGGCTGCAAGATGTGCTATGGGTTTGAGTCTGTGGTGTTTCAGGCCCCACTGTCACTTCTATTTCTTAAAATTATACTTTCATCTTTACTACCTTTGTGCACTTTTGGAAAGAAATCTATTAATGCACCCACTATAGTTGTTTAACCTAACAGGTGCTTTTAGTCTTTTCTATTTTTTTCTTTAAATAGTCTTTACAGATGAGAATTTATTTTATTACTTATTCTTTCCTCAGAAGTTTTACCTTTCTTGTGTTTCTGTTGTTTGGGTGGCTCACAAGTCAAATAACCTGTTTGATGTTTGTAGGAATACTTCAAATGCTTCTTTTACTGAACATCTATCTTTTATTTTTCATTGCTCAGGTTCTCAGGGTGTCATTCTGAGCTACTTCATGAACTCCTTTACTTTTCAGAATTTATTTTTCCATACCCTTCTGGGGTTTCTGATGGATGCAGAGTAGTCTCATATTATTCAAATTTCTTTTCCTTTATGTTCAAAGATTTTTCTCCTGGTCACTTGCAAAATGTGTTGTTTGTCAATGAAATTATTAAGTTTAACTATTAGGCTTTATAGTTTGAAGTGCGGTTTTGTTTTTTTCCCTCTAGAAAGGATCTGTGGATTCTTTGGATTGGCACTTTGTTTTCTGTATTCAGAAGTTCTGGGCAGTTTTCTTGTATTATTTCTTGCATTATATTGCTAAGGTTTTTTGACTTGTCATGTTTTTTGTGATGTTTATAATCCTTAAGTTGTCTCGACACATCCTGTCTTCACAATAAATGTGTTTTGTTTTGATAGAAATAACAAGTTCTTTTACTGTTGCTGCTTTTTGTTTGTCTTCTTCCAGACAGTATTCCCAAACAGTTATTTTCTAATTCACTTCTTTGGAGATGCTTGTCACTGTGAGCTCATGTTTTCTGATTCTACCATGCATTTCCTGTTTTGCTGTACAGGCCATAAAGTCTGCCATTTGTTTTCTTGTAACTTATTTCAAAATTCTGATTTCTCCTTGAAACTATTTGGGAATATTCTTCCGTGGCTTCATGCTCTCTTGGAAATCCACAGGGTTCTAATGTTTCTTCAGGTGTTACGTTCAATTTCCTTTGTCTTATATAGCCTTTATTTAGAAAGGTTTGTAACTCCTGGATGTTTTAGTAGTCATTTTCCCTTCTAATTTATTATCTCCTCTATTGATTTCTGTTTGTACTCTAGGTTTTTAACTAATTTTTCTTCCTCACGAAATTTTGGTAGCTTTAGTCTATGGCTCTCTGACTAACTTCTTCCCACTTTTGACAGTGGTATTACCCCTGGGAATAAACTTCAAAGCTGTCTCAGATCCCTCCCATGTTAGGGGATTCCCTTTTCACCAGCCTTGGTTCTTTCCCCAAATAGCATCTGGAGTAATAGGATTGGCCCCAGCTGGATTCCAGTCCCTGTTCATTTAGGCTCAGCATAGCCTTACACACTGGGTCCCTGAATTGGTTCCTCCAGTCTTTAGTTCTCTGATGAGAATAAACCAACATCTTCTGCTTTAAAAGGAATCGAGGGAGGATAAAGTGCATGTTCTAGGAAGAGTTTTTGCTGCCTTAGGTCTTCCTAACTCAGGGACCACCCAAGAAGCAGGAAATCCAAATCAATTCCTCCTCTTCTCTTCTCTTCCTCCCCCTCTATAAGGGGAGAGTTGAGGTCAGTTGCTTGTTGTAATAGGGCACTGGGAGAAGAGTAGGGGTAGGATTTGCTGGCAGAGACTTTCACAGGAGGGAAGTCTCTTAGTGGGCTCTAAAGTACCAGCCTATGAGTCACAAGTTGGTTTGTTTACCCTGCTGGGGCATGGAGATTGGTAGCGGGTGAGTGTTAAGTGAATGCCTTAAGGTTTGGCATTCTTCACTCTTAATTCATATGGCTGTTACCTTGTTAGGCATCTTGCTTTCTTATCCTGTGGAAACAGCTGTAAGTGCTCTGCCTCTGGCACATAATTCCTATTTTTTTTTTTTTTACTTAGTAGGAACTGGAGAAAACATCTAGTCCTCCATCTTATTGGTCATGTGATCAACAAGTCCCAGACCTTTCATTTAAAGATGAAAAAATTAAGGCACAGTGTTTAAGTGACATGCCTAGGATTTTAAAAGGTCAAAATCAGCACAAGATTAGAAGGAAGGATAAAGAGAAGACATTGAATTTAGTTACTACTATGGCTCTAACATGACTTATCCAAATACGTTACTGAGGCTAAATATTGGAAAATGAATGAAAGAAAACTGTTTAGTTATGTCCCCTAAGTTACCTAATGCTGCTTAAGATTCCTAAGCCTGAGTTTATAAATCTGTAAACTGGGGATTAAGGCAGCTAGGTAACACAATGGATAGAGTGGCAGGTTTGGAGTCAGGAAGACCTAAGTGCAAATCTGGCCTCAGACATTTACTAGCTGTGTGACCCTGGGCAAGTCACTTAATCCTGTTTGCCCCAGTTTCCTCATCTCTAAAATGAGCTGGAGAAGAAAACGGCAAACTACTCCAATATCTTTGCCAAGAAAATCCCCCAGAAGGGGTGACAAAGAGTCAGACACAACTGAATAACAAACTGGAAAATGACAGTACATTTACCCTGTGCCTGACAAGAGAGGAGTTCTGGTATAATTAAAAGAGTCTCTTTAGAAGCCAAGTAAGCTTCATTCTAGTCCTGAGCTGGTTTCCACTAATTATGGTATGTCACAGTGGATTACATTTGAAGTCAGAAAAACTGGATTCAAATCCTAATATCTAGAACTTAATATTAAATAGGCTAATAGTATGTAAAATGTTTACAAAGTATTATGTAACTGTTAACTAATTATAATTACCTATATGACCTTAAATCACTTAACCTCTCTAGACCTCAGTTTCCTTATCTGTAAGATGGGGATAATTATATTCACAATACCAAACTTTCCCATTTGTAAAATGGGGATAAGTATACCTGGAAATTGTCTATCTCATAAGATTGTTGTGAAGAATTCAACATGTTACTATGTACTATTAATACCATTGTTTTGTTGGAACCTGTGATTTCTTCACTTTTGGAAGTTTCCTGGTGAGGAATCTCCTATTACCAATCCATTCTTCAATTGATAGTCTTAGAACTGCCTAATATGGTTATGATAAGATCAGCATCATAAAAGAGAACATTAATTAATTTATAGGGCTGTTTTAGGCATTAGGACAAAATGAGTTATTAATCAATAAGTAAACAGGACAGCATTACTGGCTCACAGAATACGTCAGGGAGTAAGGTATAAGAAGACTGGAAAGGTAGGAGGGGGCTAGGTCATGAAGGACTTTGAATGCCAAACAGTGAATTTTGTATTTGCTCCTGGGGGTGACAGGAAACCACTGGAGTTTCATGAGTAGAAATAACATGATCAGACTTAGGCTTTGAGAAAAATCACTTTGGTGGCTGAAGGGAGGATGGACTAGAGCAGGGGGAGATTTGAGGCAGGCAGATCCACCAGCAGGCTATTGCAGTAATCCTGGCATGAGGTGATGGGGGCTGCACTAGAGGGATGGCAGTAACAGAGAAGAGAAGAGAGGTACAGGAGAGGGATTTTGCAAAGAAGAAATCAATAGGCTTTGGCAAGAGATTAGATGGAGGGGTGTAGTGGAGTAAGAGACAGTGAGGAGTGGAAGACTCCTGGGTTGCAAGCCTGGGAGCCTGGGAGGATGGTGCTACCCTCCACAGTAATAGGGAAGATAGAAGGAGGGGACCAACCAGGAAACTAGGCCTACTGGACATCTAGTTTGAGATAACTGAAAGGTAGCTGGAGATGTGAGATTGGATATTAGTAGAGAGACTGGGGCAGGTAGGGTAGATTTCAGAATTGACAGCATCTTAGAGATGGTAATTAAATCCTTGGGAACTGATGATATCACCAAATGAAGAAATGTAATGGTAAAAGATAAAAGGGCCCAGGACAGAATCCTGAGGGACATCTACAGTTAGAAGGTATGATGTGGGCGAGGATCCAACTAAGAAGACAGAGGAGCAGTCAGACAGATAGAAGGAGAAACAGGGCAGAGTGGTGTTCCACAAACCTAGAGAAAAGACAGTATCACAATATTCAGAAGGAGAGTGTGATCAACAGGGTCAGAGGCTGCAGAGAGGTCAAGGAGAATGAGGACTACGAAAAGGCCAATGGATCTGGCAGCTCATTAGTAACTTTGGAGGGAGCAGTTTTGGTGAAATGAGAAAGTTGGAAGCCAGATTATAAGAGCTTAAGAAGAGAGTAAGAGGGCAGCTAGGTGGCGCAGTGAATAGAGCACCGGCGCTGGAGTCAGGAGGACCTGAGTTCCAATCCAACCTCAGACACTTAATACTTACTAGCCATGTGCCCTTGAGCAAGTCACTTAACCTCAATTGCCCAGCCTTCCCTCCTCCAAAAAGCAAAAAAAATAAATAAAGAAGAGAGTGAGAGAAGAAAGTAGTGGAGGCACCTATTACAGACAGTCTTTTAGAGGAATTTAGCTATACTCTGGGCCTCAATTTACTCATCTATAAAATGAATGAATCAGATTAGATTAACTTTAAAGGTGCCTTACACCTCCCAAGTATTATATCATACACATACATGGATATTATATCATATACTTGGGATCATATATTCCCAAGTAAATGATCCCAAGTATTCCCAAGTATTAAGACACAGACTAACACACAGTGGGAAAAGCACTGGGTTTGGAGTTTGAACATGGGTTCAAATATAGATTTGGCCACTTATTACCTAAATGACTCAGGGCAAATCAGGTCCTTGTGTATAAAATGTCCAAGTTGGAATATACAGCCTCTGATTCTGAGTCAGTGATTTCTCATGCTATTAACTACACTTGAGCCTGATTCTGGCCAAAGGTGGGCAATTCCTTATTCAGGGGAATGGAAAGGAAGGAATTGAGTCTTCACTTCTTGAAATCAAGGAAATGAGAAAGTCTCTTCACTTCTGCTCTGGGTTAATTTGGCTTTCAGGTTCTCATGCCCCGTAACACCAAGGTTGCAAGTCTTAGGACAGGAGGGGGGGTGGAGATGGGGATGGGGGAAGGAGGAAGGCTGGGACAGCATGAAAGCTGTAAAAGCTTAGGGGCCTCCTCACAGAGTTCAAACACCTTTGGTCAGGCAAGTGTCTGCTTTGCAAAGAGATCACCACCTTCCTTGATCTCTGTCTCCCCTCCCCCTCCTAGGCACAGACATAAACACACCCCAGAAATATTAACTGGGGGCCCAACCTTAGGAGAAGCCTTCTAGCCTCCTTTAGCGTTTGGGAAAAGTGATTTCTCAAGATAAACAGGGATACACAATTCAGTAAATAAACATCACATTCCAATGGATGAGGGAGAGCTGGAAAGATCTCTGGGTCCAGATTCAGCCCTCCCCACCAGGATGAGCCATTAATTTTGAAAGCCAAGCAGCCTAAATTGGTAAATGTCCAAGTACTTTCCCTGTCCCCTCCCCTCTTTACTGTAAATCAGTTTCAGCCTAAATCCCAGGAGGTTTAGCAACATGCAGGCAAATAACTAACCTTTTCCCCCTGGGAAATGGGCAGAGAACCCTTCTTGTCCCACATTTCATAGCCTTCCTGAAGTAAACTGGAAAATGGTCATCTTCTCTCACTGCAGTGGAAGTCCAGAGCCTTGGGTTCAAAATCCCCTCTCTGTCACAAAGGATGTTAGGTTTTGAGCTGGAAGAGGTCTTAGTGATCCTGGACCCTTTTATTTTAGAGATGGGGAAACTAGGGTCCAAAAGAGACAGATCCAGGATTCAAAAACATGGTTCCAATTACAAATATGATACTCTTTCCAATATGATACATCGACACTAGCCATACTGTCTACTGGGTGACCTTATACAAGTCACTCTCCCACTCCCAGTTCCTTTACTTCTAAAATAAGAGGCTGGATTACATAAAGTCCCTTCCAACTCTAAATCTATACTCCTTAAGTCTTTATGGAGAAAAAGATGGCCCAGGGATAGAACACTGAGCCTGAAGTCAGGAAGACCTGAGTTCAAATCCAGCCTCAAACACTTACTAGCTGTATGGTCCCAGACAAGTCATTTCACCTGTTTACCTCAGTTTCCTCAGTTGTAAAATGGAAATTATAATAGTACTGAACTTTGTTGTGAGGATCAAATGAGATAATATTTGTAAGGCTCTTAACCCAGTGTCTGGCACACATATAAATATTTGTTCCTTTCCTTTAAAACCCAACAGCTATATATGTAATACACATTCATGCACACACACAAACACACACGTAGGTGTGTAAACATGTATGTGCATGTGTGCACACCATATATATATATCTATACACACACACACACACACACAAAGTCTTTTTTTTTTCCTTTTTAAAAGCTGCTCCTAAGTAATCGTTCACATGGTGTTAATGAAAGCATGGATAATCTTCATGGTGTAGGGCCTGAGACCCAAAGTCAGGGCAGACCTAGATTTAAGTCCCACGTATAACACAGACTTGCTGTGTGACCATATTTGAGTAACTAAAAGTCATTTAACCTTACTAAGGCCACTCTTTCTATAAGTTAGAAGTGAGTTGAAATCTATATTCCCAGAAGGGGTTCCCACGCTGACAAAATCATAGGTCCTTGACTTATTATTATTATGATCACTTACGTTGCTGGCAGGAAGGATAGAAATCAAGAATATAAATGGCTTCCTTAGAAGAAAAAAGGGAAGAAAGAAAAAAGCAGCTGCCACATTTTAATCTTCATGGTGGGGGGGGGGTGAGCAGGGAATTGGCTAATAACTAGCTTCTCCTTCCCTTCATCCTAAATCACTTGCCTTCTGAAACTGAAATATTACTCACTGTTCTCCCAACGAACACAGATATGAGCCCATATGTTAAACCTCCAGTCCTGAGGAAGTGTCTTCTAACCCACACTTATAAAAACCCTATAACAACAAGGGTTCATTAAGGGGAGACTGGAAATAAATTTTTTATTTAAAGTAATGGTTTTATTAAAACTATAATTCGCCCAAAGTGCCTGAGAATTTAACAAAGTGTGTAATTAGCAATAAATTGAGGAGTCTGTCTCTCCAAACCTAAGACAAGGAGAATTTCTAATGGCTGGCTTAGTGAATTTTTTTTTAAATGTAGCATCTTATATTCATTAAAAAGTCTGATTTACAGGGTTTAATATCTATTTAGGCTGCACCACACTGAAACTTGGCATATAAAATTTCAGTCCAGATGTGTCTTTTTGGCTGTTCAAGTTTGCACACCAACACCCACATGCTGCTGAACAAAAGATTCCCAAACATCTAACTTTCTGCTGCTCTGTCTTTTTACTTTTGTTTGTGAGCCTGCACACATACACACTTGTGAATACACACACACTTACTTTAACTGAGTTTGGGTTGTTTTGTTCACTAGACTCATGGGTCCTCTACAGCCCACTGACCTCCAAAGACCTATTGCTTAAGAAAATAATGTGAGTTAGCAGTTCCAGTAACTGCTTGAGCAGAATAAAAACACTACTTTTCTAAATGCTGGGTAAGTGCTTGAGATATTCAGTAACTGCTCCTCTCAAAACTGAACTTGAAGGGCAAGAAGAATCTTATTTAATCTAGACTGGACTTGGGAACAAAACTTAAGTCAGAAGACACATGGGGGCAGGTAGGTACGGGCAAACAGCAGGCCATCCAGAAACAACAACATGCCCGGTCAGATGGGAAGGTTTGGCTGACACTGGACCAGCTCCTACAGTGCAAATGACTCCATTGTGTAGTACAGGCCCCAAGGAATAGGCCTGGGGAAGAATGCCTCCCAACTGGTTTCTCTAGGAGAGAAGTAAGTGTGGCAGGATGTTGGAGGAGGCAGCTGCTTTCCCTATCTACCTTGTCTGAATAACTGGGAGGCTGGCACAGTCAGACAACACCAGGCTGGACACCAGAGTTTAATCAGAATAAAGAGGCAGAGGAAATGGACAAAGAAGAAGACAAAATGGTGGCAAAGGTTAAAGGTTAAAGGATTAGACTTAGAGTTTCTCTGTTTTTAATGTCCCACATGCCTCCATACAGATTAGAAATAAGATGTCCAGGGGCGGCCAGGTAGCACAGCAAGTAAGAGCACTGGCTCCAGTGTCAGACTGACCCGGAGATCGAATCCCGGGCTCAGACACTTAGCACCCACCCGGAAACACCTGGCCGTGTAACCTTGAGCAAGTTACTTAACCCCATTAAGACCTGCCTGAACATCAATATAAAAAACTCTGGGACGTCAGGATTACTCACATGCCAAGAGGCCTTGGAATAGGCCTTTGTGGAGGGAAGGCCACCTGATGTATGAAAACAGAGAGTGTATATTATAAGAAATGACAGAATCAAAGGAAGACTTTTATAAACTCAACAAGGGTGAAGTAAGGAATATACAAAATAACAATGTAAATAACAAAAACAAAAACCTAGAAGTGGCAGAATTAATAAGTGACTAGGTTGTTTGTCTGTTTGATTTTTTTTTTGGGGGGGGGGATGTTGAAGCTGCTCCTAAATAATTATTTGTATAGTGTTAATGAAAGCACGGATAATCTTCATGGACAGCTGGATGGTGCAGATGGAGGGCTGGGCCTGGAGTTAGGAAGACCTGAGTTCAAATTAGGCCTCAGACAATTACTAGCTGTGACTCTGGGTAAGTCACTTGACCCTATTTGCCTCAGTTTCCTCATCTGTAAAATGGGCTGGAGAAGGAAATGGCAAATCACTCTAGTATCTCTGCCAAGAAAACTCTAAATTGGGTCATGAAGAATCAGACATGACTGAAATGACTGAACAACAATAATGCCCAAAAGGGCAGTTTGCCTCAGAGAAGAGCTGAGAAAATGAACCAATGTTATTGCCTTCTTTCCAGAGTGGGGGATCTATATGGGACTTATTGCCTCTACTGTCAGATTTGTTTGTGTAGGTTACTTTTGATGAAATTTTTTTTCTCTTTATTATTCTTTGGGTAGAGGAGGAAACAGGTGTATTCAGAAAAGAAGGTTACATAAAAGTACAAGATAACAATACATTTCTTTAAAGGAAAAGAAAATGTGTATTACTGGACAAACATTCCAAAAAGTCCCAAGACTTCTGTCCCGTATTTACCAAAATATTCATAGTATGGGGCAGCTAGGTGGCACAGTGAACAGAGCACCAGCCCTCCAGTCAGGAGGACCTGAGTTCAAATCCGGCCACAGACACTTAACACTTACTAGCCATGTGACCTTGGGCAAGTCACTTAACCACAATTACCCTGACCTCCCTCTCTCCAAAAAGTAAAAAGAAAGAAAGAAGGAAAGGAAGAAAGAAAGAAAAAGACAAAATAATCATAGTAGCATTATTTGTGGTGCTACTTTTGCATAGCATATTATAAACAAGGTACCGTCAGTTCTGCTGTCACACCTGCTTAGAAAACTCCAACTTGTCTCAATGAGATTGATTTATTAGGGATCATTTTCAGCATAACTTGAATTTCAAGTTTGTTTCTGCTCAGTTTCTTGAGAAACATCTAGAGAACACCGAAAATTGCATTACTTCGAAATAATTCAGTCTGTAATCTTTCTGATTCCCACTTTCTTAAAGCAAACTTTGGGTCTTGGTCAAGGTGATGGGCCATATTTATACTATATTTCCTGATGCAGCAGGAGCTGTGAGCATAAGTGGGTTGGTCCTCACCACTCTCACCCCCTTCTGCCATGGCCTCTGGCCTCCAAGCCCAGAATTATGGCCTGTCCAACTTGCTTCGTAGCCTTGGGCCAAGTCTAAGCAACAGCCCAAGGCCTCTGACAAGGCTGCTATTAATTGTAATGTAATATTTATGTATCTCTTAACTGTTTAACATGTATAAAAGTTGGCAACTGTTTTTAAAAATTTTTTTTATGTGTTACAGATGAAGTTTTTGAGCACTGTTCCCTTACGCCCCATTTCCCCCCATAAGTTCTATGTTTTGTTTTGTTTTTGAGATTTTATGTAACTTGGTGCTTTTGAGGAACTCAGATATCTTGATGTAGTGTTACTGCCTGCAGGTACCCATCAACTATGGAGTGGTTCAACAAACTGAGGAGTATGAATGTAATAGAATACTACTGGGAAGTAAGAAGTGATGAATATGAGAAATTCAGAAAAACAAGGGCAGATTTGAATGAACTGACCTGGAGTGAAACAAGCAGAACTACATACACTATAATATTTACTGTAATAGAAATGTTAAACAAACAAAACCCAAACCACTACAGGGAAGTCGACCTTTTGCCAGTATAAAAACCACCTTGATCTGGAAGAATGAATAGCAAAACATACCTCCCTCCTCTAGTAAAGCAGAGACAAGAGTAAAAGAGGGGCTGGAGAGTCGTTTTGTATCCACCATCAGGCAAAGTCACTGTTTCAGTTTTTAGTTAACTGATTTTCGTTGTTACAAGGTATAGTTCAGTACTAAGGTGGGGGAAAGTATAATATCTGAAAATGATTCTAATATCCAAAAAGGTATGAATGAATAAAATTTATCTTCACGAAGGAAAGAAAAAAAAATAAAGACATCCTGACATAGACATCTCAGATAAATCCTCCTTCTGCCTAATGAAAGAGTCACAATTCTAGAGAGAAGGAAGGATTTGGAATCAGGAGACATGAATTTGAATGCTATCTCAGCCGTTTACTAGCAGTGTGGCTCATGGCAAGTCAATTAAACCTCTGCTTGCCTCAGTTTCCTCATCTACAAAGTGGGGTTAACAACAGCACCTACCACCCAGGGAGGTCATGAGAATCAAATGATATCATATATTAAAAGCACTGTGGAAACCTCAAAGCACTCTATAAATGTTAGTTATTATTAGTATCTGCTCCACACAATTTAAAACTGTCTTGAAGTGTTCTCTCTTACATGGGTCTTAGTTTTGTCCCCAAAACTTGACTCTACAGGCCTCTACTCAGAGTAAAGTATCCTTTACTTTTAATTGATTGTAAGCTTGCTAAGGGAAGGGGGCACTTTTATACTTGATATGAGTAATGATAATGTCACAGGATCTGGAAACTATAAGGGGCATTCAAGATTAATAAGAATTAACAATAATAGCTGACATTTATATAGTGTCTACCATGTGTGGTACATATATTAAATCTTCTGATCCTCACCACCACCCTGGGAGGTAGTATCTACTCCAGTGATTCCCATTTCATGGTTTATGGATGGTGACATAAAGGGTTAATGCCCCAAATTCGTTCACGGTGCCTTTAATGGTAAATAATCATCAGAATATTATTAGTATATAGAATTATCCTAAGAAATTCGTGCCACATTTTTGTTGTTGTTATTGAAAGAGGTTTGCATAACAACAAACACTGGGCATCACTGAGGTGACCCATTCTTCCCCCGTAATTGAGGGAACTAAACCAGAAGAGGGAAGAGACTCAATATTTCTGTTCCCAAAAGCTAACCCAGGACCTTGTACAGAGTAAAGGATCCTTTACTTTCTTTTTTCTTCTTCTTTTTTTTGTGGGGGGGGAGGGGAAAGGCAGGGCAATTGGGGTTACGTGACTTGCCCAAGGTCACTAATTCTGATTTGGCTTTTGTTTTTTTTGCTTTTTGGAGGCAGGGTAATTGGGGTTGTTTCCCAAGGTCACATGGCTAGTAAGTGTTAAGTGTCTGAGGCTGGATTTGAACTCAGGTCCTCCCGATTCCAGGGCTGGTGCTCTATTCACTGCACCACCTAGCCGCCCCCAGGATCCTTTACTTTCAATGATAACAGTTAATACTTGGGCCTTTAGGAGCAGTCAGTTCAACACTAGGGTTATAGATTTACAACAGCTAGAACAGAATTTAGAGATTATGTTGTCCAAATCCCTTATTTTATAGATGTGGCCCTTGGTTCAGCTATTTGGATAAGTCCCTTAACCCCACTGGTCCTCAGTTTCCTTATGTGTAAAATGACCCATATGGCTTAAAAGGCATGATCTTGAAAACACACACACACACACACACACACACACGAGGTCCAGAGAGATTCCACAGGTGGTAAGATGTACAGTCAGAATCTGAACCCAAGTCCTCTGACTTCATTTTCAATTGCACTAGGCTGCCTCCATATACAGTAGCTCATTGGACTTTTGTAAAACCTGGTGAGGTAGGGAGTGCAGGTATTGCCTTATCTAAATTACAAAGGAAACTAAAACTTGGATAGGTTGCAGGCCTTGCAGAATATCAAACAGCTGAGTTAAGTGGCAGATCTAGTATTCAAAGTTGGCCCTTCTGATTGGAAATCCAAGTCTCTCTCCACTTGACCACAACATTTAATATTAAAAACACCTGATGACTGACTGGTTCCAAAGTACAGGAGAATGAGGTGGGCCCTGATTGGCTAGAATGACTCACATCTGTTCCCTGGGACACCTCTTAGACTGGCTGCCATTAAGAAATGTCCTAAAATCACTGCTCAGAGGCATTGAAGGAGCAGTCCCCAAGAGAGATTACATTGTGCAATGGGACAGTCCAATTAGGATCCTGCCTGGGGAGTTTCACTAAAGTTTGCAAAATGCTTTACAAATATTATCTCACTTTATCCTCACAACAACCCTGGGTTGTTTTCATTGTTCAGTCATTTTAATCTTGTCCAACTCTGCGTGACCCCATTTGGGGTTTTCTTGGCACTGGAGTGGTTTGCTGTTTCCTTCTCCAGATCATTTTTACAGATGAGGAACTGAGGCAAAATGTCCAAAGTAATATGTCCAAGGTCACACAGCTAATAAGTGTCTGAGGCCAGATTTGAACTCACTGACTCCAAGCCTGACATGCTACCTGGTTACCCCTTAGTTGAGGCAAGGAGAAACTTAAGTCACTGCCCCACCATCACACAGCCAGTAAGTGTCTATATTTGAACTCAGATCTTTCTGATTAAATGTCTAACACTCTAGGCTATGTACTACCTAGCTTCCAGTGGAGTGAACAGACAAATCAATTCTTAATCAGAGACTTGTAGCTTATAATCACCAACAGTTCATCCCTAGAAGTTTCTCTTGACAACCCAGTTCAATGCTAATCACTGCTCCTGTCTAAGCGCTCCAGAAAGGCAAGCTCAGAATCACAGAATCTTGAGGCTGGACGAGACCCCAAAGTCACTCTCATTTTAATATACATGAAATAATTAGGAAGGTTAATAGGCTGTTTAAAAAGACATAAGGATGTTCCATCTCCTAACTCCCTTTCTTTTCGATGGCTGCCTCTGTTCCTAGAGCACTCTTCCTTCTCAATCTCTGGTTTCTCTGACTTCCTTCTTCAAGATTCAGCTCATATCTCACCTTTCCCTGGTCCCTCACTGATAGGGTTTTTCCTCACCTTACTTTCTACTTACATTGCTTATGTCTCGAATGTACAAAGTGATTTACATGTTGTCTTCCCTATTAGAATGTGAGCTCCTGAGAATGGAGAGACCCTGCTTTCAGCTTTCTCTCTATCTTCAGAATTTAGCAGAGGGCCTAGGCTTAAGGGCTTACATAGTAATCCCTTAATAACTACTTGTTGATTGAATGATACCCTCAACAGCTCAAGGATGGGAAAGGACCTATGTGTATGAAAATATTCCCAGCAGCAAAGATTTGAAAAAAAAAAAAAGTGTGTGCCCAACAACTAGAAAATGGTGGAACAAATTAGGGTATATAGATGTGATGAAATATTACTAAACTTTAAGAAATTATAAAAGGGACAAGAAGCCTGAAAGAACTTGTATTCTGAGAAGCCTGAGAGGACCTGTATAAACTGATTATAGAGTGAAGTGAGCAGAACCAGGAAAACAATTTACAAAATGACAATTACATGGAAGAAAACGAAAACAACTGTGAAAATCAATACCATGACCAGTCATAACTCTAGAAGACTGATGATGAAACATGTCTCTTGCCTCCTAACTAAGAGGTGATAGACTAGAGGTATAGAATAAGATATATATTTTCAGATAAGATCAATATGCCATTTAAAAAAGTGTACTTATACAAGGGAAAGCTTTTTTATTGTTTGTTTTTTTGAGATGGGGGCAGAATTGCAGGAAAGTGACAGAGATACTAAAAAAAAAAAAGGTGGGAGAAAAGGGAAAAAAAACAACCATGAACAATATTTTTTAAAACAGAAGAGAGTAGAAGGAAGTTCAGAAGCGGACACAGATAAATCAGACAATGATGAATTAACAAGTTAAATTTGACTTCTATAAAATAAAAACAGCTATACATAGCAGGGAAAAAAATTGGTACATCACAGTTCACAATCTCATTCACAATCCCCTTTTATTCCCTTTGTATAATTTCAATGTTCACATTTGTTGGTGTTTATTAAGCTTATAATTAAAAAAGAAAAGAAAAAATTTAAATCTGAAAGCAATTAAAAAAAATTTTTAGAGACAAAAGGTATGTATTTAAGTCTCAAAGAAACTATCATTTGACCTTGGTAATATCTACTCCCTTTCTTCCCCTCAATAAGCATGGACATGGAGAGTTGACTGCATGGCTGGAATGTACCCTCTTCCTCACCTCTTTGAAATCTCTCACTTTCAAGTCTCAGCTCAGGGGCCACTGCCTTCTACAAGTCTTTCCTGGTCCTGTTAGTTGTTAATGCTCTCACCTTCCTCAATCAATCACTTCAATCATTGGGCCAATCTGTCAACAAGCACCTACTGGAGGGGAATTGGGTGGGTAGGAATGGCGACTTATCAGGTCCTACTTATGTGTCAGGCACTATGCCAAACATTTTACAAATACTGCCTCACCTGATCCTCACAACAGCCCCCTGAGGTAGGGGCTATTATTATCCTCATTTTATTAGCTAAAGAAACTAAGTCAGGCAGAAGTTAAGTGCATGTTCAGGGTCTTCTGAGTCCAGGCCCAGTGTTCTATTTACTATGCCCCCTAGGTGCTTCCAGTACCAGGGACTAAGTTCAGCACTAGGGAGACAAACACAAATGTGAGAGTCCCTGCCCTCAAGGAGCTTACATTCCATTAGGAGAGAGAGCACATATATATGGACAAAATGTATATAAAATAAATAGAAGGTAATTCAGGGAAGCTGGGAGGTGCAATGGATTGAGTGGTGGGCCTGAAGTCTGGAAGATCCAAGTTCAAATTTAGCCTCAGGCACTTACAAGCTGTGTGACCCTGGGAAAGTCACTTTACCTTGTTTGCTTCAGTTTCCTTATTTGTAAAATGAGCTGGAGAAGAAAGTAACAAACCACTCCAGTATCTCTGCCAAGAAAACTCCCCAAAAGGGGTCACAACTAAAAACAACTAAACAACAACAATTTGGGGAGGAACGTATTAGCAGAGAAGGAGATCAAGAAAGGCCTCATGTAGAAGGGAGCATCTGAGATGAGCTCAAGGAAACTAGGAATTTTCCTGTAATTATTTTTTATACTCATCTGCTTATATATTTCATCCCTCCCACCTCCAGAATGTGAGCTATATGCCCAGTACCTAATAGGGCTCTGTTTACAGGAGGTGCTTAATAAATACTTGTCGGATTGGCTACCCAATAACACAAATAACATTCTCTATTTGGAGAGCGTCTTTCTTGCCAAAGGTTCAAAGCAGTCACAGAATCCTGGAGCCAGAAGAGACCCCAGTGGCCACTGAGTCCAACCTGTGCCTGAACAATGGGTTCAACATTCCCGACAAGCAGCTGCCCAGCTTCACTGAATATTGCTAGGGATGGGAACTCACTATTTCTCCGAACAACCCTCTCCATGCTTATTGTCAGGAAGTTTTATCTTCCATCAAGTTGAAATCTGTAGCTTTAACTTCCACTCATGGCTCCAAATTCTGCCTTCTGGGGCCAGAAAGAATAAGGCTACTGTCTCTAGTTCACATACTTGAAGACAATAATATAACAACAGCTAACATTTACACAATACTTTAAAGTTTGGGAAACACTTTATAAATATTATCTCACTTTATCCTCATAACAACAGTGGGAGGATGCTACTATTATTCCAATTTTGCCGATGAGGAAACTGATGCAGGCAGAGGCTAAGTGACTTGTAGAAGCAGCTGGTGGACAGAGCACTGGAACTGGTGTCAGCAAGGCCTGACCTGAAATTCAGCTTAGTAGCTGTTTTCCTTTGGGCAAGTCACTTTACCTCTGTCTACCTCAGTTTCCTCAACTGTAAAATGGGCATAATAAGACCTCCCAGAGTTGTGAGGATAAAATGAGATGTTTGGAAAGCACTCTGCAAACCTTAAAGTGCCATATACAGATGCTGACGATAATTGTTTTTGTGGCTATTATGTTCTTCATCATTGTCATCATCACTGTCATCATCTTCATTGTGATTATATATGTTCTCCCTAAGTATTCTCTTTTCTGGGAAAAAATATTCACAGGCCTTTCCCCATGGAGAAGTTGAAGCATAGCACTATTAAGTCATTTGGCTGTTAACTACAACATTCACCATCTCCTTAGCCTCAGAGACATGGTATGGAATGGCAAATAAAGAAAGACCTGGCCTCAGAAGCAAATGCTGCCTTTGACACATACTAGCTGCCTAACAATAGGCAAGGTATTTTATAGTTTTGGTGCTCTCCAACATTATGATTTTCAGAAAAGGTGCCAACCTGTATTGGTAGTGAAAATTTCCTCTTCTAGGAGTTTCCTGTATCACGGGCAGTCTAGTCTTCATCCTCCTTTCAGCTATTTTTCAGTTGTATCCAAATCTTCATGACCCAATTTAGGGTTTTCCTGGCAGAGATATTGTAATAGTTTGTCATTTCCTTCTCCAGTTCATTTGACAGATGTGGAAACTGAGGCAAACAGGGTTAAGTGATTTGCCCAGGGACACAGAGTTTAGTATTTGAACTCCTGAGTTGGATTTGAATTCAGGTCTTCCTGACTCAGGGCCCAGCGCTCTAACCACCTAGATGCTCTGCCTAAAACTATGAAAAGTTCATGGTCTCTATCTTATTTTACAACGAATATTCTAAGTCACCCAGTCAGCCTAAAAACATCAAGGTAAGAATGAGTTCTGAAGTAGCCATGGTCTATAGTGGCCAACTATGGATGAGTCCCATAAGCCACACTAGCTCTCCTAACTCCCCCTGTGGCCAGAGTTAAATACTCAGATCTGAGCCAAGTGCAAAACATCCCTTTCTGGTTATTTCAGCATACAGGGCTCCAAGCAGGGAGGTCTAAGCTTAGCACAAGTTTGCACTGTGTAATAAACATAATGAGAAATTTGGGACGGTACATCCCTGCCAAGCTTCACTCTAAAACTGGCCTCCATAATCTTGGCAGGAAAAACTTTGGGGGGTGGGGGCAGCAGTTTTCAGAGACATGGAAGGAAAAAACAAACAAACCCATGAGTGGTGATATTATAGTGGAGATGTAGACTTGCCTATTTGTTCTAATTCAGTTTAAGTCAACAAATATTTATTAAATGCCAACTATGTGTTGATGCTATCTAACTTCTACTGGGCCCTTACCACAGCAAGGCAATCCCTGTATTCCTCCCTCATTGATTCCCTACCTTGCTTCCCTCTCCTCAATGCTTTTCCCTTTCCTTAAGACCCTACACTTCCCCTCTCATCCTCTCAATTGAGGATCTCCCCTCTTACTTAACCAAGAAAATGGAGGCCATTCACTGAGAATTCCCTCCTTTCTTCTCTCCATGTGAAAAGCCCTTTATATCCCCCTCCAATTCTTCCCTCCACTCTGCCAGTCTCTGACAACCAGGTGGTTCTTCTTCTTGCCAAGGCCATCCACTTTACATATGCCCCTGATCCCCTCCCTTCTTCTTCAACAGACTTCCCCCATTATCTTCCACTGCCTTATTCTTCGATTCAATTCAATGAATATTTATCGGGCCATTTTCAACATGTTGAAAATGTAATTCACCTTCCTCCACAAACTCATCCCCACTCCCAAACTTCCCTATTCCTCAAGAATAGAGTCACTCTTTCTCAATCGAACGGGTCTTTCTGCTGCCTACAAACATGCTCATCCCTCCCACCCTTAAACACCTTCACTAAACCCTATGATCTCCTTAGATTATTATCCTATAGTTCTCCAAACTGTAAGAAAAGCTATGTCCATTGCCTCCATTTTCTCTCCCATCACTCCTCAATCCTTTCTAATCTTTATTTCCCAACAACCCTTTATAACCCACTGCCTGCTCTGCTTGGCTTTTTGACTCCTCAGACATCATGCTTTCCCCAGGATCAGCTCATCACTAGACATCTATAAACCCAACCTCAGTCTCTCTCCTGGGCTCCAATCCAGTATCATCAATTGAGACATCCCATAGACAACCTCGAATTCAACATGTTGAAAATGGGACCCATATTTCCCTACAAACTCATCCCCTCTCTCAAACTTCTCTTTTTCTGTTGAGAGTAGAATTATTCTCCCAAGCTCCTAGTTTCCTAACCCAACATCACCCTGACTCTTTGATCTTCCTTGCCCCATAAATGAAATCAGTTACCAAACCATGATTTAACCTCCCCAATATCACTCTCTAGTCAGACATCTGCCACCTTAGTCCATCACATTTCAAATGCACTTTTGCAGTGATCCTAGGTCTTAAGACCTCTGTCTTAAGTTTCTCCCCCTCAGAATCATCCTTCAGACAGCTGACAAGGAGATATTCCTTAAGTTAAGATCTGACCACCATGCCCTTTACCCTTTGGAATCCCTGGTTTTCTTCAAGAATTAGCTTGAGTCGGGGCGGCTAGGTGTCGAAGTGAGTAGAGTACTGGCCCTGGAGTCAGGAGGACTTGGGTTCAGATCCAGGCTCAGATACTTAACACAAAAAACTAGCCGTGTGACCTTGGGTAAGTCACTTAACCCCAAATGCCCTCCAAAAAGCAAAAAAAAAAAAAAGAATTAGCTCTAATTACCTTCTGCAGGAGGTCTCATTTCTAATAATTCCTTTCATTTCAAGGTAACCATATATCTTCTTTGTATGTTTTTTATATTCCTAGGGTCTAGCACACATGCCTGGCACACAGAAAGGGCTTAATAAATGCTTGCTTGGTTTACTAACTGGACAAGAGGCCTCCTGTACTCTCTGGGCTACAGCAACACCTAACCTCTCAGGTAATGATCAACCCACATCCTAGAGACTAAAAATCTCCACTATAAAAACGCATCACACCAAAAGGCATCGTTCAGCATACCAGTATACTAGGGGGGAGGGTCTGGGTCTCTCTGAACCTAAGGACAGGAGAACTATGGAAGAAATTTGTATTAGTAATGTTCCTGATGGGCTTACATCTATATTTCTCTATAAGTCTTCCTCCTTTAAATGAAAAAGAAATCTTCCTCCTTTCTACTCCTTAAGTGGAAAAAAAAAGACTTTTGAGGTGATACCTTCTTTGGGAGTTTCTGCCAATTTTTAAGCACCAAAGCATTCTGGGATCCTCCCTACTTTTCTCTTAATAAATTCAATCAGTCAATTAATTGGACAGAATTACACAGAACTTTCTTTGCAACTCTGAGGTTGGTAATAATAACAATTATAACTTATGATTGATTATACAGTGCTTTTAATATTTACAAAGAATTTTCCTCACAACAACCCAGTGACCAGAGGTAAGTAATAATAACTCACATTTATGTGGCCTTTTAACACTTCAAAGAGTCAAAGGATGTCAGAGCCACAAGGTACCTTGGTGGTCTTTGGGTACAAACCCTTCCCCATACACATGAGAAAACTTAGGCCCAGATGAATGAGATGATTTCCTCAAGACCAGAGAGTTCTTGGTAGTGACAAGACTAAAAGCCAAGTCCTCTGACTCTAAATACAATTCTCTGTTCATTATCATAGTATTGGGGGTGGGAATAAGGAGCTGGGGATCTGCACCTACAATTTCATCAGCACAAGAAAGTAGGGGTAGAGAAACTCTCTTCACCAATGTGGATCAGCCTAGTAGTCTGTACCATATAATCTTGGAGAATTTACCATAAACCCTGAGAATTTATATGACTTGCCAATGGTCATACAAGTAGTATGTATCCAAGGCAGGAAAAAGCCAACACTTTATCCACTCTGCCACCCCACAGTATCGCAGACTGAGAGTTGAGGTAAACCCTCAGAGGTCCTTACATCCAACCTTCTCATTCTACAGATGAAGAAAGTAAAGAAACTTCTTGAATTACTTGTCCAGGAACACAGAGCTAGTTAGTGTCAGAGACAAGATCTGATCTCAGGTCTTCTCGACCAGGTTCCTAACCACTCTGCTATGCTGTCAAAGGCCAGGTTATTAGAACCTAGTTTGGGGTTCAACGGGCAGTTAGGTGGCACAGAAGATAGAACACTGGACTTGGAATCAGGAAGAATCATCTTCTGAGTTCAAATCCAGCTTCAGACCATCACCAGCTGTGTGACCCTAGACAAGTCACTTTGTATCTTTGCCAAGAAAACCCCAAAAAGAGTCACAAAGAGTCAGACACAACTAAAAAGACTGAACATTAATAACAATAAAAATCTGTTTCTGGGAGGTTACAAATGCTGACTACTTGTGTGACTTCGGATAAATCACTTAACCCAGACTTAGTCTCCTTATCTGTAAATTGAGGGAGCCAGCCTAGAACAGCGCTGTCAGATTCAAATAGAAACAGATCCCTGAGCTACAGATTGACTTAGAAAAACACAAATGAATACTATCTATGTTGTATTATATTTTTGCTTATTTGGTTAAATCTTTCCCAATTACATTTTAATCTGATTCAAACGCACACTGGAGTTTTGCAGGCCCGTGAGTTTTGACACCTCTGGCCTCAATGGACTCTGACATCCCCTCCTGATTAAATTCAATAAGCCTGTGAAATACGAAACAGAATCCTTTTGCTCAAGGAACTTATGGTTTAGATCAGTGGTTCTCAAACTTGGAATCCACAAAACATCCATGGAAAGATTTCAGGGTGTCCATGAACTTGGATTGGAAAAAATTAGGTCTTTATTTATACTGACCTCTAACTGAAATTTAGCATTTTCTTCCATTATGAATGCAGGCAACAAACCACAGCAGTATTTGGCTTCATCAGACTGCCAAGGGGTCCATAACACACAAAGAAGATAAGAGCCTCCCCGTATATACGCAGGGAGCTGATGCACACACATAACACAACAATTAGTAAACAATACAAGACAGGGTATCATCAAATGCCAAAATGGATCAGCAGTACGCATAGTGAGTAGCAGGGGCACGCCACACTGGGTCACTGTGATTGTGACACTGTGGGCACCTCACAATGAGGTGATGGTAATGAGAACCCTAGGCACAGAGTCCAGAATGACTGTCAGTGAGTCTTTCATGGACGGAATACGTCAAGTAATTAAAAAATGATAGTGCCTCTGATCTTAAATTATGGGCCAAAGGAACAGGACTGCCCCAGCCTCCATATTCAAAAGTGGGCCAGTTCACCCAAGTGTTGGGAATGGAGTAAAGCACTCACTAGCCAGTACTCTTCTACAAAAAGGCTTCACTGAGGACAGTCAACCTTCAGTGGGGTACTGCCCCCACAGGCCCAGATGTCTTTGGGCATGACTCCCTGGACAGGGGGCCCTTCTTTTAGCTACATCTCAGTCAATCACCCTGCTCTGGCCTCTCTTCAAGATCTGGAACCAACAGTAACTTAGGCAGCGCTACAGAAAATTGCTGGGTCAGCCTTTGACCCAGCCTTCAAGTTTGCAGTCCCAGAGAAGTCAACTGTCCTGCCTGAGTCACTCGGTAAATCAGTAACGGACCTTGGATATCAGCCCAGATCTCCTTAATCCCAGGGCACTGTTCTAACAACCAGCTGACTGTGCCAGGAAGAATTCCCAGACACAGAGTCCAAAAAGCAGACTGTGACCCCACTGTTGGGATTGTGGGCAGTCAGCTTTCTGAAACTGAAGGCAATGCCTTGAGTACTGACTGTATAGAGAAGAGAGGTGAGGTTCCTTCCATACCTTTCCTGAACATGCTCTTGCCTGGACACAGATAGGCAAACCCATGTCCATTACTTAGGGCTAGAGGGAGAACAAGTTAATTAAAAGGCAAGACCACAAGACACAGTGGAGACTGAGAGTCTCTGAGGCATGCTGCTGCTCCTGCCAAGAGAAGCTGATGGACTATAAAAGCAGGAGATGCCTGCACTATGGCAGGATGCCTGTGGGCTCAGGGGTACAGATGGCTGCTGATTCTGCCTCCTACAAAGTCCACCCAAGTCCAGAGTGAAGTTCAGAAATAACTGCTAACATTTAGATAATGCTAGGTGGTCTGTCAAATCCTTTACATACATAATCTCATTAGAACCTCAAACAGGTAAGTGCTATAATATTATCCCTATTTAACAGAAGAGAAAACTGAGGCAAGGACAGACTGTGATTTGCCCATAGGTCACACAACCTGTGTCACAAGCAATATTCAAACCCAGCTCTTCTCTTGACTGCTTGTCTAACATTCTTTCCACCATGCCCTCAATGGCTCAGAAAGTATACCCCTGTATACTCTCCCTATTCCTCTGTATAAGTGGAGGGGTCCACTAGTTTGGAACATTACATGTAAAGCTGAAATTTTTTCAACATATTCTTGATTGGTGTGGCTGCTTTTTTTTCCCCCTCTTCTTCCTCTTTTTCAGAAAAATTATCCTAAGGAGGGGGAACTAGGTGGTGCAGTGAATAGAGCACCGGCCCTGGAGTCAAGAGGACCTGAATTCAAATCTGGCCTCAGATGCTTAACACAAAAACTAGCCGTGTGACTTTGGGCAAATCACTTAACCCCAATTGCCCTCCAAAAAACAACAAAAAAAATTATTCTAACAATAGCACTCTGTAACAGGGAAAGGGATGAATGAAGAGGGGAATTTAGGCAATGTAAAATCGAAAGATATGAGTAAAAATCAACTTTTTAAAAAGAAAGCAGACTTCTCTTTCAGGCATGTCAATTAATCAACAAATGGGTATTAAGCATCTACCTCATTCAAGGTGCTATCCTAGGTTCTGTGGAAGACAGGGATCAACCTGGGATTTCATTGGTACAAGGAATTCCCAGGTAAAGAAATTCCAAACCAATGTAGGTTGGACTAAAACTCAATAGAAACAGGGGCCCCTAAATAGTACATAAAGATCCTGGCTGCATACTGGCTTAGAAAAGCACATGTTAACATTATCTATGTTCTTTTGTATTTTTATTTATTTTGCTAAATATTTCCTGATTCCATTTTAATCCGGGTTAGGTGTGGACACTTGGGGCCTAGAGAAGAAGGTAAGTGACTTACTAAAGTTCATGCAAGGAGGATGTGCCAGATTTTTAGCCACCATGTGCCCTGGCCTCCCAGCCATCAAAGAATCTAGATAATGCATCAATCAATCAATAAATATTTATTAAATGCCTGTTCTGTGCCACACACTGTGCTGAGTGCTGAGGATACAATGAGAAAAATGAACCAGTCTCTGTTCTCAAGGAATGCATGACATCTACCCAGGAAAAGTTAAATATCAATGCAAAGTTACGAGATGACCCATCCATCACCCAATGAGCAGGAGGGACACTATGGACCATGCTGGGCAATGAGGATGGTTAAAGGACTGGAAATCACACCACAAGAAGACTAACTGGAAGAACGCAAGCCATTGAACCTAGAGGAGAGAAAGCTTGGGTGGGAGGGAACACTATAGACTCCTTCCAGTATCTGAAGGGCTGTTACACATAGCAGCTTGGGTTTGGGGCAGTTAGGTGGCAAAGCTGATCAAGAACCTAGAGTCAGGAAGGCTCATCTTCATGAGTTCACATCTAATCACAGACACGTACTAGCTGTATGACCCGGTGCAAATCACTTGACCCTGTTTGCCTCAGTTTCCTCATGTGTAAAATGAGCTGGAGAAAGAAATGGCACACCACTCCAGTATCTTTGCCAAGAAAACCCCTAATGGGTCCACAAAGAATCAGACACAACTAAAACAAATGAACAACAATCTCTAATGGGAGAGGCTCATTCTGCTTGGTGGCAGAAGGCAGAACTGGCAATGATGAGTGGAAGTTGATGAGACAAAGATGCAATGCAAGGAAAGCATTCCTAACCATTTGAGTGAGTGAGTCACGAGCATTTATTAAGCACTTATTTTGTGGCAGGGACCAAGTGCTGAAGACACAAAGAAAAGCAAAAAAGCAAGGTCCCTGCCCTTGAGGAACACACATTTTTTTTTTTTAGATTTTTCTTTTTGCGGAGGGTAGGGCAGTTGGGGTTAAGTGACTTGCCCAAGGTCACACGGCTAGTTTTTGTGTGTGTGTGTGTTAAGTGTCTAATGCCGGATTTGAACTCAGGTCCTCCTGACTCCAGGGCCAGTGCTCTATTCACTGAGCCACTGAGCCACCTAGCCACCCCGAGGAACACACATTCTAATGGGAAAACTATGTAAATTAAGGAGCTACATTCTAGATATACAATGAACGGATGGATGTTAACCTTGAAGGGAAGGCACTAGCCGTGGGGCTGGAATGCCAAGGAGGGGGTGAATGGGAAAGGCCCTCCTGCAGGTGGGATCAGAGCTGAAAGAAGCCAGGGAGTTGATGGATGGACATTTTTCTGGAATTCTGCGTCCTAGACTTGGGGAAGACAGTCAGTGAAAAGAATCATCTCAGAGTTTCATATGAGTGCAATCAACTTTTTATTTTTTCCTATTCTACTATGTTACAGAAACATTTCTTTTCTTTCTTAAGTTCAGAATAAAATAAAAAATAATTTCAAAAAACAAAAAAACCCAAAGTGCAACAGGGCAGATTGGGAGGTGGCCAAACAAAGGTTGATGAGGACTACCTGCTAGGGATGTCATAGAGGGGATGGATGTAGGTATGTGTTGGGTAAGATGTCTTTGTTCCAACTCTGAAAAGAGGTCACTTCCAGTGTTAAGTATGGAAGACAGAGAGAGGTCATTCAGCTGGGCTGGTTGGAGAGAATTTCATCAAGAAGGCAGGATATAAAAACTAGGCAGTAAAGGTTAACTAGCTGAGGGGGGGAAAATTAATACCAACAAATTTGGGAGCAACAACCAAGTCAAGATATTAGACCTATTACCCATTTCTCCACTTTGATTTTCTCCATCCACACCACAAAACCTGTACAACTTGGCAGGAGGTCGGAAATTTGTGGCTGAAAAATTTGTTACCAGCCAACCTGGGCCTCTCAAGACTTAGCAAAAGTAGTCTAATAGTCACCAGGATTTGTAGGGAAAGTCTTTTACATGGGGTTGGGTCTGCCAGAGGTGAGATTTGACAAATGAATGAATGAAGGAAGGAATGAAAGAAAGAAAAAGCATGTATTTACTACATTCAACACCCTATGGTAGGCACTGGCGGACGTGTGGAGGAGTAAAAGCTTCCTGCTTTCAAGGAGCTCACATTTTAATGGGACTGACAACACATGTAGGAGGTTTCAGTTGTAAGCCAGATGGAAAGGTCCCACAGTTCTCTGGGTGAGGCAGAAAAGCAGGTGCATCTTTTTTTAAATGCTATTTTCACTAATAAAATCCTATCTGTCTCTGATGTTGAACCATCTGATGGTGTTATGATAAAGCATCAGAAAAGAATGAAGGAGGAGGCCACTATAGACTAACATAGTAGGCTTACACTATGCACACCTATGTGTAGGATCTGAGGGCAGGAAATTCTGATTTTTAAAGAGTTTAAGTTGCCCTGTACTCCACTGAAGTCTTATTCTGATGGCTCAGTAAGGTATAGAGGTACTAACCCTAATTCCTTCCCCCCCCCCTCAGTTTCTTTTCAAAGAAATTTAGGAATATATTTTGTTTTTATATTCCCTTCACTTCTGCATATATTCCCCATCATCAAACCAATGAGCCATCCCGCTTATATAACCCTACCTCCACCCCCAAAAAACAAATTAAGAGAAATGGGGAAAAAGTACTTTCAACAAAGATAAGGGACGTAGCAATCAAGTCTGATGGTGTCCAGCTGTATTCCACAAATTCTCAGCTCTTCGAGGGAAGAGAGAAGGGTAGCTTTTTATCTCTTCTTCAGAGATGACCTTAGAAGTGACTATGGTTCTTGAAAGTGAATGGGGGGGGGTGCGGCTAGGTGGCACAGTGAGTAGACCACTGGCCCTGGAATCAGAAGGACCTGAGTTCAAATCCAGCCTCAGACATTTAACACTAGCCATGTGACCTTAGGCAAGTCACTTAACCCCAAATGCCCTGCATTCCCCCCTCCAAAAGGCAAAAGAAAGAAAGAGAGAAAGAAAAAAAGAAAGAAAAGAAAGAAAGTGAAGCCGGTGAAATGCAGGGTCTGGTGGGTCTTAGAAGCTTGAGGCAGGGAAGTGTACTACATAGAGTGCTAGACACTTAGGAGTCACAGAGACCAGGGTCCAAATGCACCCTGATACAGGCAGTCAAGGGGAAACAGTGAAAAGAGGATTAGGTCTGGAGTCAGGAAGATCTGAGTTCAAATCCAGCCTGAGACATTCACTAGCTGTATGACTCTGGCTAAGTCACCTCACTGCTGTCTGCCTCAGTTTCCACAACTGTAAAATTATTTTAAAAATCTTTCCATATTTATTCTGAGGATCAAATGAGATATCTGCAATGGGCTTAGTGCCCGGCACAAAGTAGGCACTTAATAAACGCTTCTTCTCTTCGCTCACCAGTAGGCTGACTACCAGGAATGTAGGGGGTTTTTGGCCACAGCAATTTATAAAACAGATGGGGGAATGTGTTGCAATTTGCTTCAGTGGAGGGAAGTGCCCAAACCAATGAAATCACACCTCTCTAGAAACTACTTAAATAAATCAAACTAGGTCTAACTTCAATCTCAACTTGGTACTTGATTCCCTGAATTTACAACTTGGGCCCATGAGCCGAGACAATCAAGACCACTCACAATATATTGCTATGTTGACCTGAGAGCCCTTTCTCTTGGAAACAACATAAACCAGTCAGGATCTCCTAGTTTTGGGCGTAAGTAAGTTCATGGCACTTTTAGAATCCAATTTTATCACATCAAGCCCCTCTGAAGAAAACAGCAGGCTGTCTTGCAGCACGATATAAGCTGGGAACTCTGATTTGGAGCCCGTCCCTCTCCTCTAGGATTCCTGGCCTGTCCTAGGCTAAGGGGCTGGGCTTCCTCTCCCTCCCAGTTGTCAGGTTCACAATCCTCCACCTCAAAAAAAAAAAAAAAAAAGGCACAAAACTAACCTTTCTGACTCTCCTCACTTCCAGACCTCACCCCTGTCAGCACTGCAGGGCCTCTATAGCTTCTCATTGAGATTTTTTTTTTTTTTTGGTGAGGGAGATTCCATTAAAACATGATCATGGCCTGGGGTGGGTGTTATCAGAGCTGCCTCCAAATACTTGAAAGGCTGTCCATCATATGGAAAAGGGGTTAGACTAGTTCTGCCTGGCCCCAGAGGGCAGAATCAGGAACAATGGGAGTTGGAATATACAGAGAGGAAAATCTAGGCCTAATGTCAGGGGAAAATTCCTGACAATGAGAGCAGTCCCTAAGTTGAAGCAGGAGGCAATGAATTCCCCCTCATTAGAGATCTTCAAGCAGAAGTGATTTCATAGGTTCATAAATCAAGAGCTGGAATGAACCTCAGAGGCCATCTGGTCCAATTCAGAGATGAGCAAAGTAAGGCCCAGGAAAGTTAAGTGACCTGCCCAATGTCACATGGGTAGCATTCAAACCCCAGTCCCTTGACCACTAAAGTGTTCTTTGTACTGTACCACATTTCCCTCCTGATGCCCACTTGTCAGAAATGCTCTAGACTGGATTTTTGTTCAGGATGGGTTCTAGATGGCCCCTGAGGATCCTTTCAGTTCCAGAATTCTGAGGTTCTATCATCATACCTGTCTTCTGGCCTGCCTACACTGTTTACAAATAGTCCTGAATAAGCAAGTTTCAAAAACAAAGGGAAAATTAAAATGATCTGGAAATTCTTTCCTTCCCACCCTCTTTTCTTGCCCCTTGTCCTAGTATGCCCTGAGTGGTCCCTTGGGCACTCTCTGAACACAAACTGGGGCCAGGCATGGAAGAGATGGTTTTGTTGTTCGGCCAGCTTTAGCAGTATTCACATATTTTAAGAACAGCAGGAAGGTAATATTGACTGAAAGGAATTCTACATACCATTTAACTAAATGGCTCTACAGCTGGGGAGATCTATAGACTGGAAGCATTATGATTCAAGGGCTCTCAATTACAGTGATCCTCTTTTATTGTATAAAAACACCAACAGGGCTGGCCATTCTGCCTCCCCCCTCCACAACCCAGCATCTCAGTCTTCAGGTGTTTCTACTAGCATGATGGACTCTGGAGACAGCTTCAAAATAGAGAGGCAAGAAAAGAGTCCAACGGGGAACCATTCTTCTCTCTACTTAGAGACAGCATGGTGCCATGTGAAGAATGCTGGTTTTGGGGTCAAAGGACCTGAGTTCAAATCCTGAGTCTTCCATTTACCTTGGGAAAGTCATTTAAATAACAGAAGCTAGCATTTATATAGGGCTTTTAAAGGTTTGCAAAATGCTTTGTGAAAATGATCTCATTTTATGGCAGACAGTCATAATAATAATAGCTAACATTTATATAGCGATTATTATGTGCCAGGCATTACGTAAGTGTTTTACAATCATCTCATTTCTTCCTTACAACAACCCTGCATGGCAGATGTCATTATTATGCCCATTTTACAGATGAGGAAAACAGCGGCACATAGTAAGCACTTCATAAATGCTGTCTGTTGACTGATCAGTTTATCTCTGTGTGTCTTATCCTCCTATGCTAGAAAGCAGTTAAGCGACTTGCCCAAGGTCACATAGGTAAAACGCTCCTGACGCAGGATTGGAAGCCAGGTCTTCCTGACTCCAGGTTCAACCACTTAGCAGCCTGAGTCATTTAATGAATCTATGCCTCTTTCTATAAAATTAGAAGGCTGGAGTTAAGTGGCTTCCCTTCCAGCTAATTCTAGCTGAGTTCCCTTCCAGTTAATCTATGATCCTCTAATAATATTTGAAAAAGCCTCATGTTTAAACACATGAGCTTAGGATTTAGAGCAGAAAGGTGCTTTGGAGTTCATTTACCCCAAACCTCTCACTTTCCAGAAGAGGAAGCCGAGGCCCAGAAAGGCTAAGCGATTTTTTTCCCCTCCAAAGACACACAGATACTTAGAACCAGGATTCAAACTCTGACATCTTGTTCTGTGTCCCTTCCACCGCACCCCACTGCCTACTAGACTGGTATCCAAGGCCGTTTGCAAGGTTTTTTAGAAGCATGTTTTTAAAAGCTCTGCTTCTTTCTGCTCCATTTCTCTTAGGTTATAATGGGAATGTCAGATTGGAGAGAAAGCTGAATGTACAGAAGGAAAGCAGAGTCTGTATGGTTCTTCACTTACACAGAGAGGGAGCCAGGCCATGGCAAGAGAGGGCCAAGTGGAGGGGACATCCATGGGTGGGCAGAGGAGAAAATGTCAGTGGGACTCTGGGAGGTTTTTCCTTAACCTCTCTGAAACATTGATCTGAATGGACTCCTGTCCTCAATACAAATATGTTGCATTATACATATTACACGTCATGCGTGTTATATTTCTATCTATCTATCTATATGTATGTGTGATAAATACAAATATCTACCAAAACAGGTTTCTGCAGACATTGCCTAGTCCAGAGTTAGCCCAGCATACCAAGAAGAACCTAGACTTTAGTCTTCAATGGTAACTTCCAGGATCTTTCCAGCCTAATCTCTCCACCAGAGCCACAACTAAAGGGGGGAGGGAGGCGCAAATGGGGCTTTGTCCAGAGAATGGACAGAAACAGTAATTCCTCTCCTAAGTCCTGTGGATGCTGCTACAGTCATGCAAATGCCCCCAGGCTGCTACAGCCAAGATCTACTCACTATGGAAACCTTCTCACCTGGGCCTACTTTTTTTTTCCAAACCTAGTAGGAACAAGGCCCTAGCTCTTCAAGGAATAATTTGATATCACATCCTCTGCTCAACTAAATTTGCTTCAGGTACCAAGATTCCTAGTTCTGAATCTGCTTCCTGATACAGTCTACTTTCCAACCAAACTGCCTTTTTCCCTGCTGGTTCTCTTCCTGAAGTCAGGAAGACCCCTCTTCCTGAATTCAAATCTGGCCTCAGACACTTACTAGCTGTGTGATCCTGGACAAGTCACTTAACCCTGTTTGCTTTAGTTCTTAATATGTAAAATGGGCTCGAGAAGGAAATGGCAAATCATTTTAGTATCTTTGCCAAGAAGAGTCAAACATAACTGAAAACAACAATCTCTATCTTCATACTGTTTACTCCATGAAGTTTCTTATGCCTAGCATGTCCTTCCTCCTCCTTTTCACCAGCTGAATCCTCACCCCGTTGTTTAAAAGGCAATTCCAACGCCATCCCACTCCAGACCTTCACTGTGTAACCCTTCTCTGTAATAACTATAGATCAATCTTACCTCTCAAGCAACTCTCTCCCTTTTCCCTCTTTGGTTCATTGTTTTTTTTTTTGTACTGCTCTAAAATCCTCATGATGTATTACTGTGTATCCTGAATTGGTGGCACATAGTAGGCACTTCATAAATGTTGTTTGTTGACTGAATGATCATAGTTATTCATGTATGTGTCTCACCTCTCCTTCCATGCTAGAAGCTCTGGGAAGGCTGTGACCAAGTCTTGTCTGAACTTTGCCTCCTGGCATTTATCCCAAGAGCTTTGTACTGAGTAGGTATTTACTTGATAAATGAATTATTTTTTAATACCCCATGACCTGAGTCATATAGATTGTTAGAGCTGGAAAACGCCTTGGAAACTATCTAGTCTGACACTTTCATTTTAACAGATAAGGAAACTGAGGGCCAAAGAAGTGAAATCTACTGGGCCAGTGGTGATTCTACCTTTCCACACTATGCATGTGTATGAGGATGTTCCTGGAATGTCCTCCCTCCTCCTCTTCGACTTCCAGAATCCTTCTATTGCTTCAAGGCTCATCTCCTGGTCCCCCCCCCCCCCATCCAACCTCTTCTTTTCAGGGCTCTTTTTTCCTCAAATTACCCTACATTAAAGTTATATGTATACATGTTTTATTCCCAATCTTAATAGAATGTGAGCTCCTTAAGAGAAGGGTGTGGGTTTTTGTTGTAGTTTTTTTTTGGCCTTTAACCCTAACACCCAGGACAGTACCTTGCACGTGGTAGGTATTTGCATGTGGTAAGTATTTAACAAACAAATCTTTGTTGAATGGAATTGAAATGACTTGTCCAAGGTCAGGCCCCTTGGTTGTGGTCTGTTCTAGAAAAGGACTCAAACAACATTACTAGGCTGGGGTCAAGGAAGAGTATATCCAACTGTGGCTGGTCACACCATTTTGAGCTTGGAAGGTTCTATCACAGGTCAGGCACAAATAGTCTGTATGAACAGCTGCAGTGGACCAAGGTCACATAAGAAATTGGTGGAAGGGCCAGGACTAGAATACAGGTCTTTCTAATGAAATGTGTCACCTGGGGCAAATAACTTTTGAGCCTCAGTTTCCTTTACTATAAAATGACAGGGTTGAATTAGGTGACCTCTAAGAATCCTTCCAGATTTAAATCTGTGATTCCATGATTCTCAGACCACCTCACCCACTATCCCTATTAATCCATTTAATTCCAGATTTGAAATACTGTGCCTGTATTTCAGATCTTCTCTGGAAAACTATATTGTGTTGAAAGGGAAAACAATTAAAAGTTTTTATTTCTTTTCTCTGGTTAAATTAAAAAAACGACATATGCACACCCCAAAGTGGATCTCCTTTACCAACCAACGAAAGTCCACAATTTTGGCAGGTAGCAACTATGTCCACAAATAACAGGATTCTGTTCGATTGAGAAGGTCCAGAGTTCAGACCACAGCCCTATAAGATGACTCTGTTTCCCATTTGACACAGAAGCATGTCTTTGGTTCAGCTCCAGGTCCTTTAGACAAACTGATCAGCCTTTCCTACTTACCCATCCATTTAAGAAAGACCTCCATCCCCATCCAGGGGACCAACACTGTAGAGTAAAGGTTTTCTGGCTGCATCACTGCAGTTAGAGCTGATATTTATATGGTGCTTTATCTCATTTGATCCTTAGAACAACACTGTGAAGTAGGTACTATTATCCTATTTTAATGATGAAGAAACTGAGCTTCAGAGAGGCCCACAAGTCATATTACCACTAAATACCAGAATCGTGGGATCCTAACAACCATATTATATTGCTTCATATTGATCGCACTTGTATCAATGGAGTGAGCATTCCTTTCACTACCAATTTTTGCTACATATTGTAAAGAATGGAATACAGTGCAATGAAGTTCAATCAGTGCAAAGGATTTTTAAACACAAATTAAAGGGAGGAGGAAGGACAGATCAAAAGTGGCCTTGATGGCTAAATTGTATGACAACATGGTGGGGGGAAGATGTTTGTAAAATAATCCTTCAGCTCATCCACATGCTTACTCCCTTACAATACTGAGTAAGACCACCCTTGGCCTTAAGAGAAATGGAATGTTTTAGGAAGGCTCTTTCAGTGGCATAGTGGATAGAGGGCTGTCTTTGAAGTCAGGATGACCTGGTTCCAGTTCCATCAAGAGACTAAGCTGAATGACCATGGCTAAGTCACTTAACCACTCAGTGCCTCCAGGGAATTATTAAGATTGAGCTGCTGATCTACATAGGTAAAAGGAGTTTCCATCAACAATGAAATCACATCTGGACCCTTTCCTCCTCCCCAAAGACCTTTCAGTGTTCTTTCCACCTTCAGCATTTAAAGAAAGACGACTAATCCTGCCTTTTAAGGTTCAACACCACAAGCATGAGCACTGGAAAAAAATCCATGGGGAAAAATTTGAAACCATAATATAGGACATGTTCAGAAGTTAGGTGGGTAGGGGAGAAAGAATAGCTGGGCATCCTCAAAAAAGTGGCCTGCCTGGGTTTTCCCATGACACAGCACATCGAAAGTCTCCATAATGATAAATCAATGCCTCATGTTTATTTATTTTGATCCTTTGTTCTTGACTCAAAGAAACTGGCTGAAATTTCACACACCCAAAAAGTGAAGTACTATAGTACAAATCCATTTTAGGAAGTAATTTACACATAGAATGTGAGGGCTAGAAGGGTCCTTGGAGATCACTCAGTCTGACACTCCCCCCACCCCTACCTAGCTTATGAGGTTCAATGATAGGAACTGATTTGCCCAAGGTCAAATACATAGTAAGGAACAGGTCAAAACCTCTTCTACTATACTTCTGGGAGGTAAAGTAATTGAGAGCCATAGATTGCCAGAGCGAAGAGGTTCTCTAACACCATCTAATTCAGGGGTTCTTAACTTGAGGTCCAACAACTTTTTTTTTTAATGCCTTGATCACTGTTTTAGTTTCCTTGTAATCCTCCGTATTTTATTTTGTGCATTTACAACCATCATTCTGAGACAGGGTCCACAGGCTTCACTGTACTGCCAAAGGGGGTCTTTGAAACAAAAAAATGTTGAGACCCCCATTCTAGTCCTTTCCCCTCATTTAAGGGCTGAGGAAGCTGAAGCCCACAGAGCTGAAGGGATCTGCTAAGGGTCACACAGCAAACCTGGTAGCAGAGCCACTACTAGGATCTGGGCCTTCCAAGCAGTTCGTCCCATTCTCCTTCCATCACACCATGCTGCCAGACACTTTTTAGCGTGTTCAGCTCTACCAGCACCATTGTCAGAGAAGAGCAGATTGTTACCAACTGTTAAAGCCTGACTAATACCAAGCATAAAATATTTGATGCAACCCATTCTAAAAAAGGAATTATCCCAGTACCCAGGCCTCCATCCTCTACTGTCTTCTCTTTGGTCCAAGGTACCTAAGTGTGGATCTATCCAAAACCCACTTGAGGGAGAGAAGCAGGGCTTGGACAAGTACTAAGAGCCAGGATTTACACAGTGATTTAAGTTTACAAAGAGCTCTTCTTAAGCAGGCTGGGCAAATTCTTATGATGTTCGGCTACTGGACAAAATATGGGGGGTGGAGAGGGGGTGTTAAATACAAGCTATTGCTCTTTCCCACCTCCTTCTTCCTAATAATTAGGATTGTGGGAAAAAAAGTGGAATGGTCTATCTCAGGATACAAAGGGTTCCTCACCACTGACATTCTTTAAGTAAAGACTGAATTGGCCACTTGTTGGGACATTGTAGGGGGATTTCCTATGTACATAAGGGCTGATCTTGGTGGTCTTAGAGGTCCGTTTCAACTCCGAGGTTTTGGGATTTTCCTCCTAGATGTCAACTTTCCACTACTCCCCAGTCTTTAAGATATACAGAACTATCAATGAATACATCAGACTATTAGAACAGGAAGAAGTTATAGAAGAAACTGGCATCAGCTCCTCTAAGCAGAGCTTATTAAACTGTGGGTTCTGACCCCATTCGAAGGGGTCTCAAGTAGAATAAGTTTAAGAAGCCCACTGAAGCATGCGGTTGTGGGGGGTCCTGAGTAGCTGAACCAGCAGCTTACCCTCATGTGAAAGAGCAAATGTGGTACAATGAAAAGACATATGATCACACCGGAGTTGGCAGGTCTGTTCAATTCCTTCTTCTGATGAGTACTACAACCCTGGCCTTGGGCACTTAACCTCCTGGGGCCTCTGTTTCCTTATCCGTAAAATAAGGATGTTGGACTAAATGACCTTTGAGATCCTTTCCAGGCCTATGTTTATGATCTTATGAAAAAAAGGACAGGCATCTCCTCTGAGCACCAATAAATAAGCTTGTATTGTGCCAGGTGTTAGGGACACAAAGACAGAAAAGAAACATTCCCTGCCTTCAAGCAGTTTACATTCTATTAGGGGAAAAATATATATAATTCACACATGTTATACTTTAAGGTTTAGAAAGGGCTTTGCATATATTTTCTCACTATTATCCTCATTTTACAGATTAAGGGGAAGGGTGGTTAAGTAAATTGCCTAGGAAACCACAACTAGTCAGCCTCTGAGGCTCTGACTTCAAATTCCAGGCTCTATCCATCATGCCACCAAATGGCCTCAATACAAGGTAATGGGGGAAAGGGGGTGAAAAGAGAGGCAAGGCCTCATGTGGTATGAAATGTTTGGTAAAAATACTATCATAAACTCCCTAGTTCTGTAAAGTGAATACATTTCCTTTGGGCTAATAAAGATTTGTGTGTTTGAGTTTATATTTTGAATGGGGGCTAATGTTCCTGATTAACAATAAAACGGCCTCCTGAAGTATTGTCCCCCAGAGTAATAACTTCAGGTGGAGGCACAGCTGACCTTACATCTGGCCAGAAGGAAAGCTACATTCATAAGTTGAGGAGCGACCAGGGAGCACTTGAATGGGGCAAGAACATTCTGCCGACAGACCACAAGTCCAGCTACAATCAGTGGCAGATTTCAATTTCATATTTTTACAGCTGTTCTTCTAGTCCTCTAATATGATGTGTATATGTACAAGAATTTATTGTATCATTTTGTCACATAAGTCAACTCTATATCAGTTCTACTCAACCAAATGCAGAATCCATCAAATCTATTTTCAATATTAAATATGCCACTTTACAAGTTATTTACTCCAGTTGTTCGTCATTCAGTGCTTTGTGGCATTATTGCCCCAGGATAGGGCTGCTCAAACTGATTTCCTTTAGAAACGGTTACTTTCCCGCTGAAATCAGGAGAGATATCTCACCCTCTAAGGTTATACATACATTTCAATGTTTAATATGCTACTGTTCACTTTGGTGCTTTATCAATAAGATGTTCAGAACCCAATACCTGAGGAACTGGTTAAGAAACAGCAAACAAAGAAGGGGATGGCACAATGGTCTTTGGGGACTGAGAAGCTAGGGGGTGGGGAGTGGTGGGGGTGGGGAGGAGAGGACTATTGTGACCCAAATCTGGCCAGCAACCCTTTAAAAGAGGGGCTCAGCAATAGGCTAGATTCTTTGGTTCTCCCCCTCCCCACCCCCCTAAAAAAGGAAAAGAAAAAGTATACAAAAGGCCTGACTACTACCAGGCACAAAATACTTGATGAAACCCATTCTAAAAAAGGAACCAGTCAGGAAAGAGTTGAGGGCAGAGACCCCCACACGGCTCTGAAGTCTATCAATCCACCAAATCACAACTTTCCTTCCTGAGAAGCAAGTTTTCTTCCTCGCCTAGAAAGCAAGCCTTCTCCTTCCAGACTTCAGTCACTGACAATTAAAGGCACAGAAAAAGAAAAAAAATAAAATAAAGGAAAAGGGGTGGGGTGGGGGATACATGTGATATTTGTTGTTTAAAACTTTCGGCTCGTCTTCGGCAAACGGCTAGAAAGGGAGGTTTGCAAAGCTGCTAGAAGTCTTTGGAAAGCAGCAAAGGAGTTAGTAACAGCAACTTGGATTACCTTTTGTGATGGGCACTTTTTAAAAGCACCAGCTGTAAGGGGGGGTATAAAGTTAAAGGGAAGGGGGGGTGCGGAAGAAACAAGAGAAGGGATAAGGGCAAGTTAAGTCTCTCCCACCCCCCTCCCACACGCACCACAACCCTCTTCCTCTACTACTTCATACACACCCCTCTCTGGGTGCCACCTGAGTTGGAAATAGTGACAGGGTCCACTGACCATTTATCTGTTGCTGTGGCTTCCTCCCTCCCTCTCTCCCATCTCCCTGCTGCAACAACCCACCGCGTCATGCAAGATTCTTGCCACCCCATTACGACAAACCGTCACAGGGAAAGGGGAGAAAAGGGTAAAACACACATATACACACACAGAAGCGTGCAACCTATTTAACTATTAAAAATACACACATACACACACACACACAGCGGAGATCGGGTCAAGTCCCCCCAGAGCCTCGCTCGCCGCACAAAAGACCCGCAGTTTCCCCAGGACTCCGGCGTGGGGGGGTGGACGGGCGGACGTGGGGGGGGGGGGGGGGAGAGACGGCCGCGGCAGGAATGAATAAATAAATAAATAAAGCCAGCAAGAGTCGCGTCTACGTAACGCCCTGTCGAAAGCGGACGCCATATTTTTTTGTGGCTTATGTCGACATAGGGAAACGTAGACATGTTTTTTCTCCCCCCCCTTTCCTCCTCCTCCTTTCCCCCCCATTACCCAAAACTTGTCGTCAAGATTTGGAGAAAGAAAAAAAAATTAATGTCCACCCCCCCACTAGCTTTTGCTCCTAAAAATAATAATAATAAAAATTAAAAAGCCAAACCCTCCTCCCTTTCCCTTCTGCTTCCCTCCCTCCCCCCTTTTCAAAAAGCCAGCCAAGTCCTATTAACAAAACATTTTAAGGAGCCGCCGCCGCCGCTGCCGCTGCTGCCGCCGCCGGTGGGAAAGTTGGGTCGGAGTCGCCGGCGATCGGAGGTGCTCCCGGTGCAGCGAGCAGTTAGAAGTGTGCGAGATTTCAGCGCTGGGGAGGAAAGGAGGAAGGAGGAGGAGGAGGAGGAGGAGGAGGAGGAGGAGGAGGAAGGAGGAGGAGGGAGAGGGAGGGGGAGGGGGGCGCCGCTCGGCCGCCGCGAGGGGAAGCGAGGGGGGAAGTTTCTTACCTTGCACCGGGGCTTTGGAACGCGGAGACACGGGTTTGGAACGCGGAGACACTGCGCGAACGTTCCAAAATGGAACTCTGGCTGTTTCTACACCCCCCCCCCCCCCCCCCCCCCCCCCCCCCCCCCCCTCCCCCTCGGCTCCCCCCCCCCCTCCCTCCCATTTTAACCCTCACCGGAACTCCGACCCCCACCCTCAATCACCACCAGCACCACCACCACCAGCACCACCAGCCACCCCCCTCCACACACACACACTCACACACACCCACCGGTCCCCCACTCCGCACCGTAGAACCGGATCCGATTCTGTGGTCTAAAATGATACTAATTAATAAGAATACCCTAAACGAAAAGACGGTGGCAACCCCCCCCCCCCCAAAAAAAAAGGAAAAAAAAAGGGGGATAAAAAAAATCCCTCGATCAGTGGGGAATCTACGCCAAAACCCACATGATCTCTAACGTCAGCATGCGTATTTGCATACGATACCACCACCAGCTCTTCCACCCGGGTCTCGTATTCCGCGGAAAGTTGCAAACTGAAATTCTTACCCCTCTAGAGACGCTTCGCAAACATTTTTTTTTTTAAAGAGGGAAAGAAATACCCCTAAACACGCGCTGTTTATTTGCAATTAGAGGGAGGGGGTGGCGTGAAGGGAGGGGAGGAGGAGGGAAATTAACTTAAAAGTGTGATCTCAGTAACGGACCCGGTGGAATTTCTGCGAGAAGTGTAGAGCGAGATCATTGAATATTAAGTACGGCTCCGGTGCTGGTGCATCCCCGCTACCGGACAGTGAGCGTCTTGTAAGGAAAATGCCCCTTTTCTTTATGAAAAGTTCAAGGTGTCACTGATGAGCTCGGCAAACTGTTGATCCTGACCACGTGGAGTAGAGATAGAGGAACCGGTGAGGAGAGAAGAGGCAAAAGCCGAGTTGCAGAAGGATGCAGCTGCTGTCGCCGCCTCAAAGATCTTTCCTTTGGGGATCGAAACCATCTCAGACCCTGGAGTGGGTGGGTGGGGAAGGGGCGTAGAAGGCAGTTAAATACGTTTGCTTGTGCCCAGGGCTCCCTCCGCTTTGTGCTTCGGTTATAAAGAAGAGGAAAGAAAAAGAAAAAAAAAAAACAACCAGGCGAGACATTTCACGTTTGCGACTGTTGACGGGGGCTGAGGAAGAGGGAGGGGAGACTGGGAACTCGCTTACATAACTATCCTTCAAAATTAGGTCACGTTAACCTGGGAGTTTAGCGGGGTTTCCCTTCTCTATCTGCATTCCTGATGCCGGTTGGAGATCTTAGCTTTCAACTTTTTAAAAAATGAGAATTCTGCTGTTTATTGAAGGTGAGGCTTTGTGAGCTTGAGGAAATGCATACTTCTGCAGCGATAGAAAAGTCCTCTCTATGTGAGAAAGTAAAATTTGGAATTGAATCTTTTTACATTCACCCTCTGCTCTCCCTCTACCAGAAACTTTAGAGGGTTGGCCCCCAGACTTCTCTCCGCAGTTGGCTTGAATTAAAGCGCGATCCATAGAGGAAAGCTCATTGCTATCTTCTCACTACCTGCTCTTGGCATGTAAGATACTGGCCAGGAGCTCCTAGGGTAACCAAAAAGAAGAATATTCTTATTACAGTTCCAGGGCTGGTCCTTGGATCCAGCTGGGGAGAGGAGGCTTTCAAATTCCTTCACAGTTGAGACCAGGGTGATTTGCCAGATTATCCTGTGGGGAGGGAGGAGTGTGTGGCATTTTCCCTGGACAAATAGATGAAAAGATAAAAATTCAAACTTCAGCACCCTATGCTTGGATGGATTTGTGGATGAACAATGTATGAGTGACTCGAAGAATCTTTGAAACAGTAAACTTCTCAACATGTACTTCGAATCTTCAAAGTCTGTTAACATTCGTATGGAGAATTGCCCCCTCCCACTTACCTTCTTCCCCTTGCATTAATTCCAGAAGACTTTTAGAGCCGGGCTTTTAAATCTTTTTTTGTGGAATATACCTCATTGGCAATTGCGTGAAACGTATGGACCTCTTCTCAGAATGATGTTCTTAAACGCAAAAAAATAAAATACTGAGCATTACAAAGGAAACCAGTGTATTGAAATACAGTCATCAAAACATTTAAAAAGCAAGTTCGGGGTACTTCAAGTTTCTAGCTACTCTCCAGATGTAGTGGCCAAATGATTGATTAAAAGAGTTTAGGGATTAACAAGTCTGGTTCCCTCATTTTGCAGATCAGGAAAACAAGGCCCAGGATGAGGAAGTAATTTACTTGGAGTCACATAAGTAGTCAGTAGCAAAGTTAGGATTTGAAGTTACATTCTAGTGCCAGGTTGTGGGCATATTAACAGATGAGATAGTATTTATTAGAAGCATGCCTAATAAACCGAATGTAGTATATTCAATAACTCACATTGATATAGTTGTACATCACAACTACAAAAAGCATTCACATCATAGTGTCTTACTTTAGCCTCACAAACAAACTTTGAAGTAGGCAGTGGATATATTATAGCCATTTTACATAAAACTAAGGCCACAGAAGAATAATCTATACAACCAATATCACTTAGTCAGGAGTGTTAGAAATTGGACTTGAATGTGGGTGTCCTAAATTCAAGTTCAATGTTATTTTCATCAAAACAACTAAACTCAGTCCCATTGTCCCTAGGGACCCTGAACAGCTGTTTAGTAGTCTGCTTGTCATCCTCCTAGTCTGGGGCATTCAAACAAATATTAGTTATAAGGGTGGGAAAAAGAAGCTGAGGGTGGAAATGTGATTAGTAAACTGAGTGCTGTGGTTCTGTTATTAGTTCTGGCTCTGTTACTAGGCAGCTGGGTAACCTTGCCCAAATCAATTAACCTCTCTGAACCTCAATTCTCTCATCTGTAGAATGAGAGGTTTAAATCAGAGAATTTTCAACTCTAAATGCTCTCAATTCTAAAGTATAAATCCATTCTTATTGCCAAAATGTAGTAAGTCACTTGAGATCCAGTTAGTGATGGAAAATTCACTGGTCCAGGAGTGAGGAGATCTGGGCTCTAGTCCCAGATCTTAACTGTGTGGTGCTGGGCAAATAATTTCATTTCTCAGAGCCCCTGTTTTCACGTTGGTAAAATGAGGGTAGTACTACCTACCTCACAGAATATGAGAGTGAAGTGAGAAAGCATCCTGTGAACTTCAGATCATAATATCAGCACAAGGCATTTTTATCATCTTCCTCCTCTTATCAGAATAGATTATTTTCAGACAAGTTGAGGGTATCACCATCTTCCTGGAGCACTCAGACCTTTAACTTGCTTTCTCCAGCACCTATTTTTTGCATCCAATCAGTTGTTAAAATCTTGTTGAGTGGGCCTCCCAGCACCTCTCACATCTATCCCCTTCAGCCCATTCAGATAGCACAACCCGAGATCAGGCCCTTGTCTAAATTACTGTAATAGATTACTACATGATCACTCTGCTTTGTCTTTTTCTTCTTCCATCCATCCCCCATACCTCTTAGAAAAGAATCATCCTTAGATACAGGTCAACCTTATTACACCCTCACTCAAAAGCCTTCAGTGGTTTCCTGTTGTCTCCTGCCAACTAAAAGTGTTCTTGATATCTGCAAATTTTCCTAGGGTACTTTGTATCTCTCCTTGGCCTCAATGTTAATCTATGTTGTGTCATACTTATCTGTGTACACACCTGTATTTCAGGAGACTAAGTTCCTTGAGGTTAGGCACTGAGTAAATTTTTCTATTCATCTTCCCAGTGCCTGGCTATATAAATATTTAATAAAATGTTGAATGATCTAAAACATTCTTTCTGGCTGCATTTCCCCCCCACTCCCCAGCTCCTCTGTCTTTTAAGCAGCACATTAAAAAAAAATCCTAGATATGCAAAAGAATGTCAACTTAGAATGTGGTTCCAGGTAAGGAAAACATTTCTTAACTATCAGGAGTGTCCAAAATTGTAATGGGTTCTCCTAGGACATAGTAGGTTCTTTCTCATTGAAGGAGAGGGGAAGCTAGATAATCCTTTGTTTGGTCCTTGTAGAAAGTTTTTATTGAGGTGGGGGTTGGTCTTGTTGGCTTCTTAGTTACCTTCCAGTTCTAAGATTTCAAGATTGCTTTCCCCTCTCAAATGTCTCACTAGTTCTAATCCCCTTTCAAGCAGACCTAAGGGATGTCTAGTCATTGGCACATCCTTGATCTACAACTTTAAGGGACTCTTTATTACTCCTAGGATCAAATATAAATTTCTTGGCATTTAATACCTTTCACAACCTGGCTTCAACTTAATTTCTATGCCTTGTTATACATTAGTTCTCATTACATATTCTTCTGTCCCCCAAACTGAATTATAAAAGGCCCAGTCAAGAGATCTGGGTTCTGCCACTTACTAGCTATATCATACCATGTAAACATGTGCTCTCATCATTAATAATAACTCATATACATAAAATGCTTTAAAATGTTCAGTGCCTTAAAGCATCACAAGAATCCTGAGGGATAGGTAGTACAAATTTCATTATTAACATTACTACCATTTTAAAGGTGAAACAAACTGAGGCACAGAGAAGTGAAGGGTCATTCAGTTAGTAAGTTCTTAAGACAGGATTTGGATTTGGTTCCTCTGACTTAAAGATCATTACTCGTTCTACTATACCAGTGGTTCTCAAAGTGTGGACCCTAGGATCTCCTGAGACTTTTTCAAAGGGTGCTTGAGGTAAAAACGCTTTTCACAACAATACTAAGGTATTTTTATTACTAATATGATAAATATTTAGAGGTATAATTCACAATCAAAAACTCTTTGGAAAGGCCCTGAATAAATTTGAGCGGAAAGGGGTCCTGAGACCAAAAAGTTTGAGAACCACTGCACTACATTAGTGCTATCTCTCTTTTGCTATTAGGTAGTAGTATACTATGGAGGAGTGTCCAGTGGGAAGTTGGTTGGGTCAGAGTACCTGGTGGTAGAATGTATGTCCCTTATGTATAGGTAGTTCTTGCCCAATATATCTTAGTTCCTTTCAAAGAAAGCATTTAAAGTACTGGTTTTGTGTATGGGGTTACTGAAAATACTGATTGACATCAGATTTTTAAAAATGTGTTCCAGAAATATTTATTGAGCATCCTCAACACGTTCAGAACAATGTTAGGGGACACCAAAGAAGGATAATAGACCTGCTCTCGGGGAGGCCATGTGGATATGGAAGAGAATAAGTATTGAAAGTGGTATATGAACTCTGGTCTTCCCAATTCCAATTCCAACATTCAATCTGCTAAACCATATGAAAAGGTAATAGCTGGGAGAAGAGAAAATTCAGCAGGTATATGAGAGCTGTTTTCAAGTATTTGAATGGTTGTCAGTGGAAGAGGGATTCAACTTGTTCTTTTTGTCCCTAGAGAACACAACTAGAAGAAATGGGAGAAAATTGCAGAGGTAGATTTAGGCTAGATATAAAGAAACACTTCTTAACATTTATAGCTACCCTGGTGTAATGGGTTGCCTGGGGAAATGGTGAGTTTGCCCTCAATGAAGGTCTTTCAGCAAAAGCTGGACATACATATCAGGGTGTGTGTGTGTGTGTGTGTGTGTGTGTGTGTGTGTGTGTGTGTGTG
>NW_027187460.1:31584940-31587204 GCF_028583685.1 Petaurus breviceps papuanus
TGTGTGTGTGTGTGTGTGTGTGTGTGTGTGTGTGTGTGTGTGTGTGTTTGAGTGTGTGTGTGTGTGTGTGAGAGAGAGAGAGACAGAGACACAGAGAGAGACAGAGAGAGAGAGAGAGAGAGAGGGAGGGAGACAGACAGAGAGACAGAGACAGAGAGAGAGAGAAATGATGATTGCTGTTGAGTTTGCATCGAACTGGATAGCCTCTAAAGTCATTTGCATCTTTCAGCTTCTCTGTGATTCTCTCTTTATATGAGTTTATGTTAAGTATATGATATAGGCAAAACTCTACAACAGGGAGAAATATCTGGAAGCTGGGTTCCCTCAGGAGGAAACAGGCACAAAGGAAGTGGGACAAGAGCTGTTTTTTAAAGAGTAGAATTTGTATAGGAAAAGGGTATGGAGGACATTCTGGCATGAAAACATCATGAGCATAGTCTAGGAGATGGATAGTGAAGCAAGACAGGTATCAAGGAGAGGGACTGGACTAGTTTGGCCAGAGTTGTGTAAGGAGAGTAAAAGTACTTCCAAGATTATACCCAAAAGAGGTCAAATATAGGAAGAATAGAACCCATATGTACAAAAATTTTTATAACAACACTTTATAAAAGAACTGGAGAGTTGGGGGCTCTACAAATTGGGAAGTGTCAGAACAAATTGTCAGATATGAATAAAATGGAATTTTGTTATCAGAAGGGATATGGTGGGCATGGTAGCATGTACTACTATAGAACTTGCTGTTGAGGAGGGTGAAGCTGATGGATTGAGCTCTGAAGTTTTGAGCTGCTACAGAGCTGTGTTAATAAGGTGCTGGCAATCAGTTTGGCACTGGTGTAGAGAGCCCCTGTTAGTAGAGAGCTAGTAGGCTGCCTAAGGAGGGGTGAACCAGCCCAGGTAGGAAAAAACAGTGCAGATTATTGTGCTAATCAGTATTGGGATTGGGTTTGTGACTGGACACTGTACTTCCACCTTGATTGAGAAAACAAGAGAGGAAAGAAAAGACAAATATGACATATCCAGAGAAAACTGAGAAGACATGTATGAGATGATACAGAGTGAAGTGAGCAGAATCAAGGAAACAACTTATAGAATGTCCACAACGTACAGGAAAACAACTGTGAAAGCCTTCAGGATTCTGATCAGTCTGATGACCAGTCATGACTAATGAAGACTAGTGATTAAGTATGTTTTCCAACCTCTTGTTAAGCAATTGAGAAGAGATGCTGCATTACTCATGCATTTTCAGATATGGCCAATTGATTTATTTTTTTGGCTTGATTGGACTGTTATAAGGCAGAATTTGTGCTGATTTGGGGAGATGAGTTAGTGCATAGTGATAGCGAGGGAAAGAGAGAGAGAGAGAGAGAGAGAGAGAGAGAGAGAGAGAGAGAGAGAAACTGGTGAAAAACTTATAAAAAACAAAAAGAGTAAAACAAAGTTCAAAAGGTGACCCAGTTAATTTTGTAACAATGTTAAATTGGATATACAGTTAAAAAAAAAACCACAACCCTACACCAGGTAACAGTCCACAGTTGTCTATACAATCCTCTTTTTTCCCTTTGTGCATGTTTTTTGTTATGTAAGTTCATGATAAAGGGTAAAATTTTTTTTAAAGAAAAATTTTTTAAAGTAATACTGTTTCCTCTGCCTGTAAATGGTGTTCCCCATTCATTGTGGATCTATGTGCTCCCTAATCCCCTCAGCCAGAAGAGCTCCCTCCAGCCTCTGAACTAATACAACACTCTGTATCTTTTACTGGACTTATTGCACCCTATCTTTTAAAAAATATAATTAGTTGTATGTCTGTCATATGTCCTTTTCTAGATCAGTTCTAAGAGGACATGGATTATGATTATTTTATAAATTAATTTGTCGACAACATTCAGTTCCACAAGCTTTTGAGTTCCAAATTTTCTTCCCCTACCCCTCCTGCCCCCCAAGACAGCATGGAATCTGATATTGGTTCTACATATACCTTCACATTAAACATATTTTCACTTTAGTCATGTTGTAAAGAAAAATTTATAACCAATGGAATGAACCATGAGAAATAAGAAATAAAAGAAAAAGGAAAAGAGGGGAGGCTAGGTGGCACAATGAATAGAGCACCGGTCCTGGAGTCAGGAGGACCTAAGTTCAAATCTGGCCTCAGACACTTAACACTTACTAGCTGTGTGAACTTGGTCAAGTCACTTAACCCAAATTACCCTGCCCCCCTGTATCAGCAATGCCATATTCACAATGCCTATAGAGATTACAAATAT
>NW_027187460.1:31597204-31620952 GCF_028583685.1 Petaurus breviceps papuanus
AAGGTCCTCCTCTCCCCACTCACAGCAACCACCCAGCGTCCTGGAAGCACGCTCCCAGCAGCTCCGGCCCCTGGCAGTCTTCAGCAGGAGTCCTTAGCAGAAAGTCCTGCTCCCAGCAGCTCCGGCCCCTGGCAGTGCTCAGCAGGGGTCCTAACTCAAAAAAAAAAAAAGGCAACTGCCGCCAACTGCCAACCGCAGGACCGTTAGCTCGGCTTTTCACTTTCTCTTGCTCTGCTATGTCAGCACGTCCATGGGGCATGGGAGATCTTTAAATCCCATAACCCTTACACCCCCCCAATTAAAAAATAAAAAAAGTTAAAATCTCCAATTTGTCTTGTCTGTCACATTGATAACAATTTTAAAAAAGAAAAGAGAGAGCAAATAGTTTTTGCTCTTATAATTCTTTCTCTAGATGTGGATAGCTTTTCCCAACATGAGTCTTTTGGAGTTGTTGTGGAACCTTGTATTGCTGAGAAGAGCCAAGTCCAAAAAAGTTAGTCATCATAGATATAATGTATCTGTAATTGTATACAATGATCTCCTGGTTCTGCTTTCCTCATTCAGCGTCAGTTCATTTAAGTCTTTTCAAGTTATTTTGAAGTCCATCTGCTCCTCATTTCTTACAGCACAATAGGATTCCATTACATTCATATACCACAACTTGTTCATCCTTTCCCCAAATGATGGGCATCCCCTTGATTTCCAATTCTTTGCTATCACAAGAAGAGCTGCTATAAATATTTTGTACATATGGGTCCCCTTCCAATTTGTATGATCTCTTTGGGATACAGCCCTAGAAGTGGTATTGCTGGGTCAAAGGGCATGCACATTTTTATAGTCCTTTGGGCATAATTTCATATTGTTCTCCAGAATGGTTGGATCAGCTCACAACTCCACCAACAAGGTATTAGTTTACCAATTTCCCCATATTTCTCCAGCATTTACAATTTTCCCATTTTGTCATGTTAGTCAATCTGACAGGTGAGATATGGTAGCTAAAAGTTGCTTTGATTTGCATTTTTCTAATCAATAGTGATTTAGAGCAGGAGTTATGATTTGCTTTTGTTTTTTTTACTACTATCATCCCATAACCTAGTTTGCTACCTCCTGCCTAATAGGAACTCAATAAATACCTACTGAATTAATTAATTTAAAAAGGTGAGATGTATGAAAGATTGCTTCAATCACCAACATTAAGGGAAATGCAACTCAAAAAAAAGTGAGGTTTTACCTCACTCTATAAATTGACAAAAATGACAAAAGATGGAGATGGTCAATATTGGAGGTTCTGTGGAAAGATAGACACCCTAACCCTCCTGTTAGTGGAGCCACACATTTGTCCAGGCATTCTGGAAAGCAATTTGTAACTATGCTATTTTTTTATAAGTGTCCAAAACTAAATTCTGTACACTTATAATGACAAAATTTGGTCCTGAACAAGAGATAAGAAAACAAGGATTTTGCTTTTCTTCTTTCTTTTTTTAAATGGGGGGGGGAGGTGAAGAGAGAAGTGAGATAAAAATAAAATGAAATGCTTGTTAATTGAAAATAAATGAAAGTTCAAAATAAAATGAAAGGATGTTAAACTTACCTCCTTCCTTATTTGCTTAAGTGGAAGATTATGGATGTGAATAATTTTTTTTTATACTTTCAGAGTTGGTTGACAAGTGAGTTGGTTTTGCTAAACTGCTTCCTTTCCCAGCCCGTTTTTTTTTTTTTAATTCTTTGTTATATGAAATGGTTCACTGAGCCGGAGAGGAGGATAGCAAAAGATAGAAATAATATAAAAATAAAAAGAGATTGGAAGTAGATTGTGTAAACATTTGAATGACAAGATAATGAATCATAGAATTTCAGATTTGGAAGAAACCTCAAAAAACATCTAATCCAACCCATTGTGGAAGAAACATTCCACTTTATAACCACTCAGACTCTGCTTGAAGATCCTCCAACAGAGGAAGCACATATATACTTCCAGTGACAGAGAACTCATTACCTCCCAAGGCAGCTCATTCCATTTTTACATAGCTTTAAATGTTAGGAAGTTCTCTCTGACTTGGAGGCTAAATTTACCCTCTAGGGACAAAGCAGAAAAAGTTTCATATCTCTGTCACTTATTTCCCTTCATATATTATAAGACGTGTCCTGTATAAGTCTTCCCTTCTCCAGGTGCTGAAATGGTATGGTCCTGAGACCCTTCAACATCTTGGTCATTTTGCTTTCCATGGTTTCCCACTTGATAATCCTCCTCCTAAAATGTAGTCACTAGAATTAAGTATAATACTCCAAATGTGGTATGACCAGCACAAGATACAGTAAGATTTTCAGCTCCTTCATTTGGGCTTGAGATTCCTTCCATACAGCTTTATGTATAAAAGTGTTATCTAATTAGCTCAATTTAAGATTTCGCAAGCCTTTTTGGCTGGCATATCACACTGTTGGTCATTGATTTGTGTTTCACTAAAACCACCAGATATTTTTTCAGATAAATTGCTGCCTAGTCCTGACTCCTCCATCATATAAAACTGATTTAAAAAATCCAAATGTAGAACTTATAACTTTCCATTATATTTCATCTTGTAAGAGGAATACGAAAGCATGGCACAATCTTGTGAGAGTTGATTTGTTTGCTAAAACTCAGAATGAATTCAGGCTGGTATGGAAAGCTAAGGACACCAAAATTAAAAAAAAAATTAAGCTACATTGGAGAAAAGAAAGGAGAGTCAAAGATAGGACAGGACCAGGAGTGTATGGGAACCAGGTCTTACCAACTGGTTTTCAGGGAGATTAAGTTTTCAGTTTATACCTTGGAAGTTTGCAAATAATACAAATCAGGGCATGATTTATTGTCTAGACTTAAGAAAGTGATGGAGAAAATGGTCATAATGAGGATTAAACTTAAAAGTGTGTCAGATGTGCACCCCCCCCCCCAGAGCTGGTTGTTAAACATTTACTAGCATACCAATGAATAGTGTGGCTCCTCTGAGCAGATGAAATGGTAACTGACAGTAGACAGAAAGCAGAACTAATGCTCTTGGATTGCTTTTGTTTTTTCTGCAAAGAGAACCAATCATCTTTGAGGTGGAAAGGACGGAACAAAAATGGCCAACAAGGAATGGAAACGCAAGGTGAACAAAGAGATCATGACAGAGCACCTTGCTTACTTTGGGGAATTTGAGTCACCAGGCCTTGATGAACTTCATCTTAGGGTGATGAGAGAACTGGAAGATGATTTATGATCTGTGATCAGTGATCCTTGAAAGATGAGGGAACTAAGAAGAAAGGTAAGGAAGGACCACTTATTAAGCACCTATTATATGCCAGGCACCATGCTAAGTGCTTTACAAATATGATGTCATTTGATCCTCACAACAACCCTGGCAGCTTAGGTGCTATTATTATCATCCCCATTTTACAGATGAGATAACTGAGACAGAGATAAAATGACTTAGCCAAGACCACACAGCTATAAAATGTCTGAGGGCTCATTTGAGTTAATGTCTTTCTGACTGCATGCCCAGAGCTCTCTATCCACTGACCTTCCTAGCTATCTCAGAACAGGAGATTCCACAGAATTGGAGATGGACAAATGTCCACAAAGGTGGGCTACTGGAGGTGCCTTTAGAAGGAAGCTAGAGATTGTAAGTGGCTTTGTGAGCAGGGAGTCTAAATCATGTTGGTCCAGACTACAAAAATACAGAGGTAGGAAGGAGTTAGCATGTCAGGTTCAGAGCACAGCAAGCAGGCACATTTGGTTGGGACATTGGTCATCTTTCATTGTCGAAGAAGACCAATGACATCATGGGGTGGTCCATGTCTGGACTAGCACATGAATTGGATTTAAGTGAGACAGAGTTACACCAAGTCCTTAGTCACTCTCTTGTCCAGAGTTATCAGAGTCCAGTGGCAGGACAAATGTCAAGACAGCTGGTCTTCAATGTCTGACCAAGCTCTAAGTGCTCCACAGTGCCTACTTCAGCCACATTCATGGCCATTAGAACAAATTGTTCTCATCTACCTATTCAGCCAAGGGAAGACTTTACATGTTTGATGTAGGCATCCCCCTAACTCACCAATGGGTCTGAGGCCTGTTGGTTACTCTCAACCTGGTTCAGCCTACCTGCTGAGATGGTTTTACCGGGATGTGATCGCTGTACATGCTACAACTCTTGGGTCATAGGTGAACACCAAGGGCAGATTAGTAGGCCTGAAGAGGACTCGGCAAGCCCTCACACCAGAGGTTCTGGTCCTCCCTAAACACCTCACACTCCTCAATTTGGTTGAAATGCAGAGTGTTTGAAAGCAAGAAATGTGAAATAAACCTAGCAAGGTAGGCTTAAGTCACACTGGGAAAGGCTAATCATTAAAAAAATAACAAAAATAATACATTCTAGGGGGTGGCTAGGTGGTGCAATGAATAGAACACCAGCCCTGGACTCAGGAGTACCTGAGTTCAAATCCAGTCTCAGACACTTAACACAAAACTAACCGTGTGACCTTGGGCAAGTCACTTAACCCCTATTGCCCTCCCCTCCCCCCTCCAAAAACAATAATAATAATAATAATAATAATAATAATACATTCTTATTGATATTGCCATACCCCAAAGTCCTAATCTTTGAGCTAAGTGGAACAAAAGAGCTTTCAGAATATAGAATCCTAGCAGAGGAGGTTGAAACCATGTGAGAACAGGATGAGATACCTATATATCATCTCTGTTGTCTGTTATTGGAATTGCACCAATGATAATCCTAAAGAGGATGAACTTATTTACATCCTAATGCTTTTATTCAATTCCCAAAGTAGTTACTTTATCCACCTGTGCAAGAGTTTAACGTGCAGAACATTAAATATAAAAGTATAATAGCCTGATAGTGACTTGCTCCAGAACTGTTTGTATCTGAATCCCATAAAAAGATGAGAATAAGATGAGAATAAGGTGATAATAACACGAATGGCAATAGAATTTAGAATGGATGTTGCCAAATACTGTTATTTGGTACAAAAGTGTCAAATATTCGTGATGTCTCAGCTATGTGGAGCAAAAGATTTCAAGGAATAGATGCCTAGCAGATGAGATCAAAGTTTTGTGGGAATAGTATGAGGACTATATCATACCCAGCTTCCTATTTGCTGCAGGAATTATACAGGGATGCTTTCAGTGAGCCTGCAAAGGGTGAGATTATATCCCAACACTTTTTTGTTCAAATACAAAAAAGCAGTTACTTTATCCATCAGTGCAGTCATCAACAGAATGTTAACTATAACAGAACAATGTATGTGCCCATTTTCCCACAGCCTCTCCAACAGTGGTTATTTTCCTTTTTGTTGTTCTCTTTGCCATTATCATCAGTTTAACTGGGGGTTAATAGTTACTCAATAGTCAAAGGGTTCAGGTGCTTAGACTGCTATTGTTGAAAGTTGGTATTTTCAGTCTCAGGAAACAGTCATTCAGCATGTAGAAGCCCTGTAGGAGTATGGAGTACCCTTGTACTAGGAATCAGGAGACCTGGATTCTAGTCTTAGCTCTACTTCTAACTAGTTATGTGGCCTTGAGCAACTTACTTGACCTTTTTGTGCCTTAGATCTCCTATTGGCAAAATGAGATAGTTAGCCTTCAAGATCTTGAAGGACAGTCTTGTTCTAAATTCTCTAAATCCTTCATTCTATGCATTCAATTTGATCAATTCAATTTCTTACATAGTTGCTATTTGCTAGGCACTGGATATTCAAAAATATATAAGACATAGACCCTGCCCTCAAGAAGCTTACATTCTAATAGGAATAGAAAGCTGTGAAGACAAATAATCATAATACAAGACAAAATGTGGCAAATGCAAAGGAGAGGTCTAGGCAAAGTGTTATGAGAGATGTGAAGAGGGAGAGACCCTTTTCAGCGACTGGGAGAGATGGGTAACAAGGAAGATTTCAAGCCTTAAGGCACTAAATAAATGTTAGCTGTTACTATTATTATTCACTCCTATATTCTTCCTGTGATGCCATATGCCATCAAGTCATCTGTGTAGTAAGTAATACAACTGCAGTCTCTGTCTACTATTACATTTTTGACAACCAGTTCTCCAGAAAAAAATGTACCAGCAGCACGCTTTTACATTATTGCCATTTTCTCCATAACTTTCTTAAATCTTGACAATCAACAAAACAATAAATCAAGCTCTGATTTGTAGCATTTGTTGATTTCTAAGGTGTAAATGCTCCCACTGAACATTTAACAATCAACTTTGGTTGAATTTGGCTCTAGCAAACCCCTGGTTGTGGGTTCACCCAGAGGGTAATGGAGAATGGCAGACTTCAACAGACTGTAACTAAGAATTATTTTCATAAGAAAAGAGATGTAAAGGGTGTCCAAGGGAGATGTAAATGTAGAGTCTAGGGAACTCTGCAAATGGCAACTCCCTCTACCCATGCAGATTGCAGAATTTGTAACACCTCAGGGAGATAATGGGACACCTACTGGGAATTTCCTGGAAGCCAGATCAGTAAATCACAGTGTAAAGTCCAAGACTGTTATGGGAGTTTTGCCTGAGACCAAAGAGTGTAACTCTCCCAAGATTACAAGCTGGTAAATGTCAGAGGAGGGATTTGAACCTAAGTCTTTCTGATTCCAAACCAGCACTTTATACAAGGCATCATTGTCCCTCTCAGAGAAATGTATTCTTGTGGGGGTGATGAGAAACTCGAGAGGGGTAGAAAAGGAGACTCATCCTATACTAAGAGAGGGGATACAAGTGAACAACTTGGGTGTCCTGTTGGTATCCACACCTCACCAGGGAATCCAGAGGATGACCCCCAGATTGTTGGGTAGATACTCTGTGAAGGATTTATAGAAAGATCTGAACAAGAGCCCTGAAGGATGAAGAGGCATGAATGGGCTGTGATGTGGACCATTGGAGGGCATATCCACATGGGGGGAGATCAGAGATCCCTTGAAGTATCAGCATACTTTTATTTGGGGGGTGTATATATGTGTCTGGTGGAGAGATACTCAGACGCACACACAAGGTTTTAGCTGTGGCCTTTGAAACCTGACCAAAGGAAAGAAAATCAGAGTTTCAAATGTTTGCTCTTTCAGGTCTCACCACAAGCCTTTGATTAGCTCTCTCAGCCCTCATGATGATGATGATGGCATTATCACTGCTGAGGGGCACCCCCTGCCCCCAGTGCACAAACACAGGGAGGGCTAGAAATGCAAAGGGTTTGACTGGCCCTGTGGGAGAAGAGCCACAGGTACTTAGCATGGCAGGGCTGCCTTTAGTTGGGTCTTTGACAGGTTTGTAATTCATTGCCCTTTAGAGAAATAAATAAATCTTTCTCAGGGGACGGCCAGCTTTCTTGCTGGCGTCACACTGGTCTCTGAGCTTAAATCATGCTTCTTTCATGCCAGCTTGAGACTTGAGTGGTATGGATGTGTGTGAGTGTATGTGTGTCTAGGGAGGAGGAGCATATGTGTGTCCATTACGCATCCTCTCAAATATGTGCCCGAAACAAGAAATGTAGGTCAAATAGAGTCTCCACACTCCATCCTGCCTCATCCTGTCATCTTCCCTGGGCTGTTATTCCTACTGAGATCACTTAGAGCCTGGAGACTGAAGCTGAGAAATGAGTTTAAATCCCCAGGAGGACAGATCCTTCTCTCCTGATGTCACCACCATTCTGCTTCCCTGCAGGCTTGGCTGGGAGAGGAGGATGGTTAATGCTTGGCCCACAGACAAATAAAAAACAAAAGGCAGGAGGATTGGGCTTGGTGCCTGACCTGAAAAGGTCCCCTGGAATCTGGTCAGCAGAGTTTGCACAGGTTCCTGTGGCTAGAAGGGAATGAAATCCATAGTTCTCACTTCTCCTTAATAAATGAAATGGATAAAATTATCCTTGAATTTAAGGAAACCCTTAGTTGGGCACATCTTACTTTCTTCCTTTTTAAAATAGATTGTCATGCTGGTGTGTGGAGATTAGCACATAACAATAAATAATCAGTGAATAATTAATAAAAAATTAATAAATTAGTAACAGTTAATAAAGGTTTGGGAGGGCTTGGTGTCCCTGCCATATGAAGATGAAAGGTTTTTAGCCTGGTGAAGAAGACTAAATGGGTATGATTACAGTCCCCAAATATTTGAAAGGCTGTCCCATGGCAGAAGGATTAAGCTTATTCTGTTCGGTCTCAGTGTGTGAAACTAGGAATAGTTTCAGGGAATTTCAAAGAGGAGATTGAGGCTCGAAGAAAGGAAATACCATTCTAAAGCTGCCCCTTATGTTGGTTTCTCTGAACAGGAGACTGGATGGCTAGGGGTGGAGGGGAGGGGGAGAACTCTTTTGTAGGTATAGGTAGGACTAGAAAGCTGCTGAACTTCCTAGATAATTCTGACATCTTATGATTCCTTAAGAGCCTGCCTGGCCCATCTCTCTGCTTCTGTAGTTTACAAAGGAGGTCAAGGGGATGCAGGAAGAGGTAGATGCTTATTCAGGAGGGGGATTGTCTTTACCTTCCTCACAAGTCTCCTTAAATCAGTTAGCGACTCAAACTGGGTTATCTTTTGACATTAATGATCAGTTAACAGTTTAGTAAGAACTCTATGTTAAATAACTCTGAGGAAGTCTGGATTCCAAAAGGGGCGGACACTGTAAGGAGATGGGTTGAAGCTAATGACACGTGACATAACTGGGTGAAATATAAAGCTATTGATCCAAAATTTAAAAAAAAATTGTAAAGCTGCAGAATAAGTGAAGTATGGTAAAGATGACACAATGCCAAAAAAGATCTGGGGGTTCATAGTGGACTGCAAGATGAATACAAGGCAGTAGTTTGATTTGGCAGCCAAAGCATCGAACTCAACCTTAAACTTTCTTAATGGGGGAATCAAGCCTGGAAGAAGAGGAGTGATCCTCCTTCTTTACTCTTCCCTGGTCAGTCTTGGAGAATGCAGTTTAGTTCTGGATGCCACATTTTAGGAAGAATGTTGACAAATTGGAGTGAGTTCAGAGGGAGGAGATATGGATGCTGAGAGACAGTACTGGAGACCATGACACAGAAGGGTTGAAGGAGCTGGAGCTGTTTAGTTTGGAGAGAAGACAAACTAGGAATTATCTCCAGGGCTGTCACTGTGGAATTGGGAGTAGACTTATATTTTGTCCCAGAGGGACAGACTAGGAGACCAAGTTGCCAGTTGTAGAGAAGCAGATAGAGCTTCTTTATAAGGAAAAACTTTATATAATTATACTTATCCAGACAGGGAATGGGTTTCCTTGTGAGGTAATGAGTTCCTCATCCCTGAAAGTCTTCAAATAAAGGTTGGATATTCCCTTGTCAGGGATCATAGAATTAGAGGTGTCATGGTCTTCAGAAGTTGGTGAGTCCAGTCTCCCAATTCTATAAATGTAACATTGAGAACAAGGCACAGAGAAATTAAATGTCTTGCCCAGGGCCTGAGGAAGGGTTTGAACTCAGATCTCACAGCCTCAGTTCAAGACCAAATGCCCTATCCATGATGTTGGACGTTGTAGTGTATCCCTGCTTATGGTGTGCAAGGTTCTGTGATTCCATGAAATAGGAGTAAGAATGAGGCTTGGGAGAAGCCTCCAGGAGGGACCCACAAGATAGTCAATTAACATTCATTAAGCCCCTACTATGTGCTAAGTGCTATGATGAGCATTGGAGGTACAAGGAAAGATAAAAGTCAGTCCCTGCCCTGAAGGAGCAGACAATTTAATGGGAGAGACATGTAAACAACTATGTACAAATCTGGTGTTGACATTTGGATGGTGACTCTGTGTGAAGCCAGTAGGGAACAGGGCAGGGCTGTTATCTGATTGAATAAAAGACCCAAGTTTCACTTGCATGCAGGCCTCCACCTCCCCCATCGACAAAGGAAAGGGATGGGGAATCCAAAGAAAAAGATGGGGCAGCTCCCCATCCCTTTTCCCTCTTTTTGTATATTCACTCTTTAATCAGCCCTTTTGTGACATTATTTCCTCCTTAAAGGTTCCCTTTGATAGTCAGTGTCACCTGATTTCTCCTGGTTAAAAAGTGTTGGGGGAGGGTCTGACTACTCAGTGTGCTTTTCCCTGCCCTAATCCTCTGGTGATGGCTTTGGATGCTCCCTGCTGCTCCTCCATCATTTAGAGGGCCAGTTTGGGCTACAGATGATAAGCACAGGGTCAGCCACATAATAATAGTGAGGACAATAGAGATGGCTTCATTTTTTTGCCTTTGTATACTTAGAGAGCCTAGCACACTGCCTGGTATATAGTAGGTACTTAATAAATGCTTGTTGATTGATTGATTTGAGGTTTGCAAAATGCTTTACATACATGGTCTCACTTGATCCTGGAAGCAACCCTTTAAGGTCAGTTCTACAGATTATTTTTTAACTTTTTTCTTTTCTTTCTTTCTTTCTTTCTTTCTTTCTTTCTTTCTTTCTTTCTTTCTTTCTTTCTTTCTTTCTTTCTTTCTTTCTTTCTTTCTTTCTTTCTTTCTTTCTTTCTTTCTTTCTTTCTTTCTTTCTTTCTTTCTTTCTTTCTTTCTTTCTTTCTTTCTTTCTTTCTTTCTTTCTTTCTTTCTTTCTTTCTTTCTTTCTCTCTCTCTTTCTTTCGATTTTTGGAGGGGGAAGGCAGGGCAATTGGGGTTAAGTGACTTGCCCAAGGTCACGTGGGTAGTTTTTTTTTTTTTTTGGTGTTACATGTCTGAGACTGGATTTGAACTCAGGTCCTCCTGACTCCTGGGCTAGTGCTCTATTCACTGTGCCACATAGCTGCCCCAGTTCTACAGACATTTTAATCTCCATTTGAAGGATGAATAAACTGATACTGTTTAAGTGAATGTCAGGGGGCAGCTAGCCAGAGCAATGGATAGAGTGCTGGGCCTAGAGTGAGGGAGACCTGAGTTCAAATGCAGTCTCAGGTACTTATTAGCTGTGTGCCCCTGGACAAATCACTTAACCCCCCAAACTTCTGTTTGCCTCAATTTACTCATCTGTAAAATGGGGATAATAATAGCACCCACCTCCCAGAGTTGTTTTAAGGCTCAAATGTGATAATATTTTATATACTTATATCTATGTGTACACATCTCTATATCTGTACATCTATGTCTACACCTATATTTTTGTACATAGTAAGCTCTATATAAATGTTAGCTACTAACTATTATAAGTGTCTTGCCAAAGATACATAGCTAATAGGGTGCCTGAGGAGGAATTTTAACCCATACTCTTCCTGAACCCAAAACAGGTACTCTATCCAGTCCCAATTTCAAGAAAAAATTATGCTTTGAATGAGGTTTTATAAAAAAACCATCTTTTGCCAAATCACGTGTCTCTGTTTTTGATTTGGAAAATACTGTCACAAAAGCCATTGGCAGCCATGTCCCATTCTGTCCCATTCTTAAAGATTCCTCAGAGAAGGGGTTTTTGCATCCAGACCTAATCTAAATGTGTTCCAAGTGGATGCCTTTTGTATGTAGTCTTTCCTTTAAATAATAATAATAATAATAATAATACCTTAGATTAGAATAGTCTGCCCTAGTTTACAAAGTCCTTTTATAGGCATTATCTCATTTCATTTTTTCTCCATTTCTTCAAAGAAAGCAAGGAGATATTATTGTTTTCTGTTATATAGGTGAACAAAGCAGAACACGTCTAAGGTTACCCAGCTAGTGGATGGCCAAGCTGGAATTGGAACCCAGGTCTTTCAGGTCCCGGTTTAATGGTCTTCCCAAGATAGAATACACAAAATAATTTAAAAAATTAAAAAAAATGCTTCCAAAGAATTTTTTTGCTTGAGTTTCCTGTTAAGCAAACAGAAGTGGAGAAAGAGAGATTGGAAGCCTGCCCTGAGTCACCAAGGGAAGCTGACTGGAGGCCCTTTTGCAAACATGGAGCGTTACAGATATACTTAATAATAGTCATAATGGCTTAGTAAGGGAGAAGCAAGCAAAAGGGGGAAGGGAGGGAGAGCATAACCAGCTTGGCTTGGGTCCCCCTCAGTCTGTGTACTCTTCTCTGACTGGGAGCTGGGGACTGGCTTTTGTTTTCACCAATCTCTCAGATCTCTGAATGTCTGTCTCCCTTTTGCATACCGTTTCCGGCCACTGATTCACAAGTTTCCCCACTGGGCCAGCAAACTTTCTTTTGTTGTTGACGTTATTTTGTTTTTCCCTTGACCCTCCTGAAGATTCCTATTTGTTTTTCCATAACAGGCAACAGGTCTGTATAGAGGGGGACAGCAAGAATGAGGCCTAGCTAAAGCTGAAGACATAGCCCTCGTTACTTCTTTCTGCTCCTCTTCTGGTTTCAGACTTGGTCTTTTTATTGTTTCTTGTGCCATTGTCCATTTGTGACCAGATTCCTCCTGGGTGCCTTGTTGTATCTGGGCATTCATATAATTAGCTGAGGCTTTTCTGCAGGGCCTGTTGTGGGAGCATGTCCCACCTGGCATGAGGCCTTCCTAGAGATCTGAAGGCCTCTTCCCAGAATCCCTTCTGTAGAACTCTGCTCTTGGCTTTCCTTCTCTCTCCCAAAAAGGAGATAGGAAGCTTTTTGTCAGTGGGTTTGAAATTCCCCTTTCTTCCAAGAATTCTCTCCACCCCCAATAACTATAAGGAAATAGATAATCCCCATTGCTAGGGATCGTTAATACCAGTCATTTTGGAGTAGATAGCCAACACAGCCCTCTCTCTTCTCCCCTGCTGTCACCCCCAGGAAGGGATTTTTAAAAACTCTTCTTTTTTTTTTTTTTTTCAATATTCTACTTAACACCAACTAAAATGAGCATTTCCATACGCAAAGTAGAAGCATAGGGATATGTAGAGCTTGCTTTTTCTGGTAGACTCTTCTTTGACAACATGTTTACCTCTAAAATGCAAGTGAATTAGAGTTAATAGAGTTTGGAGGAGTTTTGTTCGGAAATTTGTGACACCCCAGGTGATAATAGGACACCCACTGGGATTTCCCGGAAGCCCGATTAGGAAATCACTGCATATCAACCAGTCCCTTCGCACCTCCTCCTGTGAGGGGCTCTGAGCTGTAAGCCTAGCCCTAGTGGCTCCAGAACACCCACAGGTAAATTGATCACTCTTGGAATCAACATGCTGGCTGATGGAGTGGACCGATCAGAACTGAGGCTAGACTAGAGAATCTTGGACCTGGGAGGGACATCATTTAAACAAACAGAAACATTTTCTATGAAATTTCAGCTTTTAAAGGGACTGGACTATAGTAACCATCTAGTGTTTTGCTGACTTTGAGACTCCTTTTACCAGGAACCCTCCAAGTGGTCATTCAATATTTGCTTGAAGACCTCCAGGGAAGGGAAACTGAGGCAGCCTTTTCCAATTCTGGATGTCTCTAGCTGTTAAGATCTCTGTGACATTCAACCTCAATTTACCTCTTTGAAACTTTCGCCGTCCATTGTTGCTGGTTCTGTCCTCTAGGACCAAAGAGAACGAGTCTAATGACTTTTTCTTGTGCCAAGATCTCCCAACACTTTAAGACAGCTCTAGCATCCCACCAGTCTCCTCTTCCCCAGGCTAAGCATTCCAACTTCCTTCAACTGACTCTTGGAAATGGAGGCTCTTCACTGTTGTTACTGCCTTCCTCTGGATGCTCTCTGGTTTATCACTGTCCTTCCTAAAATGCAATGACCAGATATGGAGTGACCAGGTCAGAAGACAGTGGGACCATCACATCATTCCTCGACAGACACCATGCCTCCTTAATGCAACCAATTTCTCTAAATGTGATGTTTATGACAAATACCAGTAAACCAACAATTCAACAAAGCATTTTTAAAGGCCTCATGATAAGTCTACAAACATACATACATTTACTCATTTATTCATTCTTTCAACAATCATTTACTGTGTTTACAATGTGCCTAGATCTGTCCACTTCTTCTGTTTCAGCACATAACTCTCATTGTCAGCCATACTCACATACTTCTTAAGTATTAACTTGAATCTCTTATGTACAGTCCTGTCCATTTCCCTAGTAGAAATGGCGACAATCTACATATACTATTTATTTTTTTAGACAATTGGAGTTAAGTAACTTGCCCAGGGTCAAACAGCTAGCAAGTGTCTGAGGCAGAATTTGGACTCAGGTCCTGATTCCAGAGCTGGTGCTCTATCTACTGTACCAACTGGCTGTTCCCAATCTACATATACTTGAAGACTATAAACTAAATCCCACTTTGGTCTTCTCTTTTCTAGAAGCATAGTATAGCAACTAGAGTGTTAGACTTGGAATTAAAGAGCCTGGGTTCAAATCTAGCCTCAGATACTTCAAAGCTGACTTTAGGCAAATCGCTTAACCTCACACTTTGCTTATCTGCAAAGTGGGAATAATAATACTTGTATTACCTACCTTCCAGGGTAGTTGTGAGAACATATTGCAAACATTAAAATGCCATAAAATGACTTTTTAACCTTCCCATAGGGAATGGGGAAGGCACCAAACATTTATTCAGTAACTACTATGTAACAGTCACTGCGCTAAGGACTTTACAAGTATTATCTCATTTGATCCTAACAGCAACCCTTGGAGGTAAGTGCTATTATTATCTCCAATTTACAGTGTTCTATGCACCTCTATACACTGGGCAGCTAGTTATCAGGGAGACCTGGGTTCAAATTTGACCTCAGACATTTACTAGATGGGTGACCCTGGGCAAGTCAGTCAACCTGTGTTGCTTCATTATCCTCATGAGTTAATACCCGTCAACCACTTAGCACAGTATCTGGCACATAGTAGGTACTATCTAAATGTTAGCCATTATCATTATTATTTTCCTTGCTGTCTCAAACTGAGGCTGCACAGGTTTTACTTTCCAGTTAATTTTGTGGCTCCACTCTGAACTCTTTCTACATCCTCTATATCTTTGAATAACTATGGAGTACAGAACTTGACCTTGTGTTCTGATGAGGGTCTGACCCTTGAGTTCATGTAAGGAATGCTTCATGGTGATGACAGATTTCTATTTATATGTCCCAGTACTGTGCTGTTGTACAAAAGGCAAATGTCATAATGGTATACATAGTATAAATAGAAATCTGCCTAACTCATAGACACCTAGTCAGTCACCATGACCCTTGACTAAAAAGAGCCCACAGAGTCAGAAGACTCTCAGTTCTAGTCCTGGTTCTACCACTGTGATCTTGGGCAAATAATTTTAAATTTTCTGAGCCTCAGTTTCCTCATCTGCAAAATGGGGGGAGGTGTCAGATGATTTCAAAGTTCTCTTCCAGATCCAAGAATTCTGTATTTTTTCCTCCCTATTGATTTGGCCCATGGGTTGTACATGTACTTCCAGGAGGAGGGTAAGGAGAGAAAGAGAGAATAGAACAGTCTTACAGTGAGATTTAATGGTAACCAGCATACAACCTACATGCTGGAACAGGGTTAAAAGAGTGTGAATGAGGCCCCTAGGGATTTGGAATGGATCCCCTTTGATGAATTGATGGTAGTACATGGCAGAGAGTCCTATAGAATAAGTAGCCATGAATGGGGAGCAGGGAGCAATTCAATTTCCCTGGAAAGTAAAGGAATTGAGGCAAGGCAGTTGCAGTGTAGCCAGAGAGGAAGCTGGAAACTAGTTTGTGGAGTGCTGGGATTAGGAATTTATGCTTTATTCAGCAGGAAATAGGAATCCACTTTTTTTTTTTTAAATCGAGGAGTGACATTATTGGGGCATTAGCATGAGCAACAGATTGGTAAAGGTAAAATAGCCTGGTGGCAAGAAGGGGGCTCTTAGACAATCAGCCTTTTATTAAGGGCCTACTATTTGTCAGGCATTATGCTAAACTCTGGGATACAAAGAAAGGAAAAACAAGCAAACAAACAGTTAATCTCAGTCCTTGCTTTCAAGGAGCTCACAGACTGATGGGGAGAGAAAATATCAACAAATGTGAGTAAACAAGATATGGACAGGATAGATGGGGGAGGTAGTCTCAAAGGGAAGGTACCAAGGTTAAGGGGGTTGTAATGGGAAAGGCTTCTTGCAGAAGGTAGGACTTTAGCTGAGAAGCCAGGGGAGCTGGAGGCAGAGATAAGGAGGGAGAAAATGCCAGGAGTGAGGAATTGGAGTGTGGTATTAGAGGAAAATCAGGGTCAGCTAAATGCAAGAATCCTGGAAAGGAAGGGGTCAAGTTATGAAGGAATTTAATAGCTAAACAGAGGATTTTGTGTTTGATCCTGGAGAGTTAATAGGAAGCCACTAGAGTTTACTGAATTGGGGAGGGAGGGATAAGGGGGGAGGGTAACATGGTCAGACCTTACTATTATGGAGATCTAGGTGAAAAGTTGGAAGAAGCCTGGCCAAAACTAGGGGACCTGCCTCTGACATATGTCACCTGTATGATACTGGGCAAGTGCGCTTCCTGGGCCTCAGTTTCCTCATCTGAAAAATGAGGTGAGTTGAGTTAAATTGTCTATGAGGTCCCTTACAGCTCCAACTCTGTGATCCTATGAGTCTATAAGGTGAAAGCCTAGACAAGGGTCCTTGCAGTGGAAGTTGAGAGGAGGGGGGGTGAATGCCAGAGATATGGAGGTAGCATTGGTCTTCTCTTGGGCAGGAATGTTAATGGAGGGTCCATCCCTCACCTGGTACAGTAGGACCTGTGGTGGTATTAGAAATACTTTTTACAAAATGTCTTTCTCTCCAGTTAATGGTAGGATGTGAAATATACCTCTACTTAGTCACTTTTTTTTTTTTTAACACCTCAGGGCTTTAAGGGTATATGGTTTCCCAGGTGTGTCTACTCATTGCACATATGGAGATTGCATACTCTTTATCACTTTATAGATGGTCTTCAAGAGTTATTGTGGGTGAAAAATTCATCACCTTGCGGCCAACTGGTAATGAACTTCTCCAAAATTTTCCAGACTGGTCTTCAGACAATAGTCATACAGTATTTCCTCAGTGCTGTACTTGACAGTGATGCATCTTCATTTGGCAAAGACTTAGAGGACTGAGGGCCGCTTTCATGAGGTGAGAACATTTTGAGAGCTCTGGAGTCTTATACATTAAGCCATTATCATCTATTAGCACCTTAGCAAAATTAGTTTATTAGATTATTAAGCCAGTCATTTGACTTGGCTCAAGTAGATGGGATGGAGGATAGGTCAGGGATTTGTTTAGATTTTGTAGGGTATGGCTGAGGAGGGAAGAGAAAGGAAACTTCAAGAATATGGAGGAGCAAAGTAGGTAGGTCTACAGACTGCTGAGTCAGCACAAGGTCACTAACTGCCTAGTGTAGGAGTTGAAGGTAGAATTAAAATACCTCAAATATCAACTTTGTCTATCGCATAGTTTTGCCAAAGAACCAGGCTCAGTAAATAGTTAAGAACCAGGGTGCTAGAAAATATTGGGAAAGGCAGTGTCACCATTGGCTGATCCTGGGAGCTGGATGTACCCAGTTAAAAAGGACCCTGTGGAACAGAATAATCCTAGAACTCTCTTTATTTTTACAGTTGGTTCAGAAGGTTTCAAGTCAATTAATAATCAACAAATATTCAGTAAGCTCCTACTATGTCACGTGCACATGGTAAGAAGTTACAAATACACATACAAAGAATGAAACAATCTCTTTCTCCCAAGGACTTGCGTTCTAATGGGAGGGACAACAAGTAACTAAATTAATATATACAACATAAATTTAGAATGAATAAAGGAGAGAGGCCACTAGTCATTGGAGTAATGAAGAAAGATTTCATGCAGAAGATGGTGCTTGAGGGCTGCATCTTAAAGAAGAGAGGGACTGAATCAAAGGTGAGGTGGGAGTACATTCAAGTTATGGGGAATTCTCTCCTTTATTTTCACTGAGACTCCTGTTTAGATCAGTTTAGAGTTTTATTAAAAACTCATATTGACTTCATGAATCTGCAAAGCAAGGAACACTTTTAGGGAATAAAAACAAAACTGATTATTAACAATCAAGACCCTTGTCTCTGAATAAAATATGCTTGAACCTCATTTTGTGTGTGTATGTATGTATATACATATTAATATATCAAAGGATTATATAATACTAGATAGTGATGTAACATATACTATATTATATCAATAAAATGCAATTATTTAATGTTATATAGAGTACGTTATTCTATTAATGAAATACATGTACATATTTTATAATATACTGTAACATATTAATATAGAAACATAAATTCATGTTTTCGCCCCCATAGAATGTAGTCTTTGAGATCAGGATTTTTTTTTTTTTTTTTTTTTTTTTTTTTTACAGAATATGGCATACAATTGTTATTGTTTGTCGTTCCTTCTCGGAAGAGGACCAGTGACATCAAGGGTGAGGTCTTGATGTGTGAATTGGATGCAGCCTGGGGAGGAATGAGACCCTCCTACTCTGAGAACCCTCCTTAAATGGAGGAGCCATCCAATCAGAGGGAGCAGACAGGGATGGAGGGCACTTCTGGGGCTGGAGTGAGCTTCCAAGATGAAGAGTTTCCTACAATATTCGAAAAGTAAATCTGGAATGGAGATTTATCTGCAGAATACTGTACCATACGGCCGTGGATCAGAAGTGTGCTGCCTACATCAAATGGGAGTGTAGAGAGAGCACCTCCTTCTGGTGTGATAGGGAAGCTTCATGGAGAAAAGAGGCTGAAGGATAAGTAGGATTTTGATGGTTTGGAAAAGAGGGGTGGAGTAGGAATTTTGAGGGAGGGGAATGGCAAATAGACAAATCAGGAGGTATGTTCTGGAAATGGCAAATAGACCAGTAGAGATCAAAAGTAGGGCGTTTGAGAGGGAATGGTGAGAAAAATAAGACTGGGATAATTTAATAGAGGGCATTCACTTTATCTTGTAGGCAATGAGGAGCCATTGAAGATTTATAAGCACTAAAACGATGATGTACAAGGTGGCATTTTGGAAATCTTCATCTGGCTCACTGTGCTGTGTGAATTGGGCTCTCTTTTAGTTCTGCCTAAAATGCTTTCTTCTACAGAAAGCCTTCCCTAACATCTCTTAATTTCAGTTCTTTCTCTCTCTTAATTATTTCCTGTATATACTGTATGTAGCTCATTTTGTATATATTTATTTGCATGTTATCTTCTCCCATTAGATTGCAAGTTCCTTGAGGGCAGGGACTGTCTTTTGCCCTGTTTTGTATTCCCAGTGCTTAGCACAGTGCCTGAAAAGTTGTTGTTGAGTTTCATTTGTATCTCACTCTTTTTGACCCCATGGACCATACTGTCTTTGGGGTTTTCTTAACAAAGACATTGTAGTGGTTTGCCATTTCTTCTCCAGTGGATTAAGGCAAGTGACTTGCTTGGGATCAGTTAGTAAGCATCTGAGGCCAGATTTGAACCCAGATTTTCTTGACTCCAGTCCCAGCACTCTATCCACTGAGCCACTTTGCTGCCTTCTAGGCAAACAGAGGTCAAATGGCTTGCCAAAAGCCATGCTGAGAGTAAGTATCTGAGGCTGAATTTGAACTCAGATCTTCTTGACAAGGTTCTATCCATGGGACCATATAGCAGCCAACCTGTCATGCTTAATAAACGTTTATTGAATTGAATTAAGCAGGGAAGGTCTTGGAGGCCAGGAGAACCCTTAGAAGGTTAAAAAAAATAATAATCCAGATAAAGATTTAGACTAAACTGGAAAGAACTTAGATTTGGAGGAAGATCTCTTACATTTCTAACATACACACACAAATACTAGCTGTCTTCCTTCCTTTTTCCACCCAAGTTGTCACTATCTGGCTTTGAAAGAGGAGAACAGAAATTATCATGTAATGGAAAGAACATTGGATATTGGGATGCTTAGATCACAATCCATATGGTACAAATGGCGAGTCAGTGTGATACCAGGAAGAGCCCTGGATCAGGAGTTAGAGGACCCATATTTTTTCAAATCTCATGACTGATACTTGCTACCTACAGTAGTGTCATAGCATCTCCTTGGGCCTCGTTTTCCCCCTCCATAAAATGAGGGAATTAGAATAGATGGATTCGGAGGTCCTTTCTAGAGCAATGATCCTTTAATCCTATGAACTAACTAACTGTGTGACTTTGAGCAAGTCATTTTCCTTTTCTGGGTTTCCCTTTCCTCGTGTGTAAAATGAGGGAGTTAGGCTGTTTGGCCTCTATGGCCTTTTCCTTCTCCAAATTCTATGATCCTATGTGGGGACCAGCTTGCCATCATCTGCAAAGGCCTGGCCCCTGAGGGACCTAGTTATAAGGCCACCAGAGGGCAGTCAAGAGACCCTAGCCAACATTTAAACTCCATGCATAGAGATGTTAAATATGCGGCCTATAACATGCTCCCTCAACTCTGAATCTGAGAAAAATATAATTGGGATATATGTAACAGAACAAATGAAAATACAATAAAACATAGAAATTGTTCATTTGTGGCTTTCTAAGTCAATATGCAGCCCACAGGGAAACTTATGTGTGGTTCTGGGTTTGATACCACTGTCCTAGAGGGTAGAAAACAGGAGGGAGATATTAAACCATCTCAGCCACTACCTTCCTCAGCCTCTGGTGGAGACAGACCAGGATCCTGAGCCACAAAGCTCCTGAAAATCATCTCCCATTAGACCAAGTCCTGGGAAGCAATCCTTATGGAGATGCAAACTGGCATCTTCCTTGAGGGTGCTGTGGTCACAGCTTCTGTAGATCCAGGAAAGGAAGTTTTTACTCCCAAAGTCCTCGGCACTATCCTATGGCTGAGCGTCAGAAACTGGTATGCCTATGTTAATGGAAAGGATCTTGGCTCCTTTCATCTGACTTGTAGCCAGAGGCTCCTATATATGCTGTCTTCTTTACTAGAATGTAAGCTTCTTGAGAGCAAGACTGTTCTGGCTTTCCTATTTGTATTCCCAGTTCTTAGGCCTGTTCTTTGCACAAAGTAAGTTGTCAAGTCAAGAAACATTTAAGTACTCATTACATTCCAGGCACTGCACTGAATGATGAAGAAATAAAAAGGCAAAACCAGGCCCTCCTCTTAAGGAGCTCATAGTCTAATGAAGAGACCATATAGATAAGATAATTTGGGCCAGCCAGGTGGTATAGTGGATAGAGTGCTGGGCCTGGAGTCAGGAAAGTTCATCTTCTTGAGTTCAAATCTGGTCCCAGACACTTCCTAACTGTGTGACCCTGGGCAAGTCACTTAACCCATTTGCCTCAGTTTCCTCAGCTGTAAAATGAGCTGGAGAAGGAAATGGCAAACCATTCTAGGGTCTTTGCCTAGAAAACCCTGAATGGGATCATGAAAAGTCAGACAGACTGGGAAGCTAGGTGGTACAGTGAGTAGAGCACCCGCCCTGGAGTCAGGAGGATCTGAATTAAAATCCTGTCTCAGACACTTGACACTTGCTAGCTGTGTGACCTTGGGCAAGTCACTTAACCCCAATTGCCTTGACTTCTCCCCTCCAAAAGAAAAACAAAAACCCAAACCCAAACCCACAAACCAAACCAAACAAAAAAACCCTGAAAAGTCAGACAGACTGAAAAATGACCAAATACCAAAAAATTGGAGAAAGTCTCAGGGGGAGGGCACTAGCATTAAGGGAAATCAGGAAAAGCTTATTGTAGAAGGTAGGATTTTATCTGGTACTTGAAAGAAGCCAGGCATGTCAAGAAGCACAGGAGAGAGAACATACAAAGCTTGAGGGAGAGCTATGTAAATGCTCCCGGATGGGAGATAGTGTCTTGTTCAAGGGACAGCAAGGAGCCCAGTGTCACTGGATTTATAGGGATGAGAAATGTTCAAGACTACAAAAGAAGTAGGGGACCAGGTTATGAAGGGCTTGAATGAAAAATAGAGGATTTCATTTTTGTTCCTGGATACCACATATTTGATAAAACCTCCTCTGTTTCTGTCAACTGGATGTGATTCTTCCTCTTTTAATATCATACCTCTCTGCTTAATTCCTTCTGCAAATTTAATCACATTCTAACTTATACTGTAGTTAATTGTTCATATTTCACTCTTTCCCAGCAATCCCACCCCCTTTACAGATTATAGCTTCCTTGAGAGGATAGTCTGTTTCCCCTTATCAACAATGTGTCTATCAACTGGCAAGATGACAACAGTAACAACAACTAACATTTAGATAGTGCTAATTATGTACCTGGCACTGTGCTAAACACTTTACAGTTATTATCTCGTTGGATCCTTACAGAAACTCTGGAAGTCTGGTGCTAAGATGCTTTATGTGTAGCAGGCATCCAATGAAATATTGCATTGGCTTGAAATGCCGACTCATTAGAGAACACCTTGTGCGGCAACATTGGACTTTGTAGTTCCCTTGCTTTCCTAACTGAGATTATGTATAACTGGGCCATAGGAATTCAATTCTCCAGATCTTCCCATCCCTCTTGAGCTGACTTCAGTAATTTAATTGGTGGCATCATGGCTATAGAAGAGGAGGAATTTTAGGGTTCACCTAGATTCCTATAACAACTCCATTTTAATTTTATTTTTTAAATCTTTTTGTTTGTTTGTTTTTTTGCTTTTTGGAGGGAGGAAGGGAGGGCAATTGGGGTTAAGTGACTTGCCCAAGGTCGCATGTAACTCTATTTTTATATCAACAAAACAGTGATTTTTAGGTTTCTGATCATAGGCAATATTTCTTCTTTGCTCCTTTTGCTACATGAAACAGGATTCTTTACCTGCCTCCTATTTTCCTCATCCTACCACAACACAAAGCACATTTCTCACCTGATTTATCAAGAGAGTTTGGCATATCCAGGTAGATGTTTCTGTTATATAAGCAAGAAAAAGACCAAGTAATCAACTAGCATAGCTTCTCCATGGACCTGGTGGCCCTCATTCCTTTTACTTCAGCTATACTTATCTCCTGTTTTTTGCTCTCTCTGGTTAGTTTCTCTCTCTCATTATTGTTTATAATTTAACCGTAACTGAATTATTCAATCAGAAGGTGTTTTATGTGACAGTTTATGTGTGAGGCCCTCAGGAAAATAAAATAGCTTGTACTTGATTAAAAAAAAAACCAGCTACACACACATACATACCCTGAAAGCATCCCACAGTCTTTCTAAAATAAACTTTCTTTCCTTATTAGAAAAGATGATCGATATTCCTTTCCCTGTTGGACATCTTGTTCTGTTTCATATCACTCTAATTAGAGCAAAGCCTAAAACACAAGTAATTAAGAAGATGTAGGATTCGTGACATTCTCTCATATCACCTACATTTCATGAGCCCAGTCTCTGAGCCAATCTGAACTCAGGTTGTATTTTCATGGCAGATGGCTTTAACTACTTAATTCCTTGCTGGTGTCTCTGAAGAGCCTTTGCTACCATCATTTCTAGATTTTGAACCCTGAGAATTTGGGAGCAAGATGGATCTATCCTGCTATACTCTGAACCAGAAAGATGATGAGAATTGATTTTCAAGGTCTTGAACTATATTTGTCTTGGTTTTCTCATCCTAGCCCAGCTCAACTGCATGTACTATCATGAATATCAACCCACCCAGTGTCGAATTTGGCAAATTTGTAGTGGCATTCCCCTGTGGTGGAGAGAAAAACTGACTCATGTGATCACCATGAGGAAGAAAATTTGCGTAGATACCTTCCAAGCTGTCTGGGACAGGAGCTATGCCATGGAATCAGGGAATGGTTCCTTATAATTCAATACTGAAGGATTTTAAAATCCTGTGCATAGGCTTATGCAATGGCCATCTGAAGAGGAGTGTGTGTGTGTGTGTGTGTGTGTATATGTGTGTGTGGGGGGGGAGGGA
>NW_027187460.1:31621052-31639665 GCF_028583685.1 Petaurus breviceps papuanus
GAGAGAGAGAAAGAGAGAGAGAGAGAGAGAGAGAGAGAGAGAGATTTAAAGGAGCAAGAAAGAAGTATAATCATTCTCAAACAGAAAATGGAATGAATTGCCTTGGGAGATTCCAAGCTCAAACTGAAAGCTGTCCTTGAGGTCATCAAATTCAACCCATTCCTGTACGAGAATTGTCTCTCCAATATTATCTAACAAATGGTCATTCAACCCTTGCTTGAAGACCTCCAATAGAGGGACAACCCAATACCTCCCAAGGCAGCCTCTTTTGTTTTTAGGTAGTTCTAATTATTTGGAAGTTTTCCCGGACATCCAGCATCAATCTGCCTCTTTGACAACTTTTGCCCATCACTCTTAGCTCTGTCCTCTCAGGCCAAGAAGAAGGAACCTAAACTGTCTTTCATGTCACAGTCCTTCACATACTTGGAAATAGTGACCAATTCCTACTTGTTATTTCTTCTCCAGGTAAAAAATCCTTAGTTCCTTCAATCCATCCTCATACAGCATGACCTTCATTAATCTTGCTGCCGTTCTATGAATGCACATGTCCAGAATCTAGAAATGGCTCTAGCAAAGGCTCTTCAGAGACACCAGTAAGGAGTTAAGCACTTAAAGTTATTTGCCACAACAATGCCACGCCCTGATCCAAACAAAGATCCTCTACAGCACACGGCTTTCCATTGTGGCCATAACCAAATTAAAACGTAATTGGGAAATATTTGACAAAATAAATAAGATATAACCAAACACAAGTAATGTTAACTCATGGTTTTCTAAGTCAACATGTAGCCTTCAGGATATATTTCTATTTGAGTTTGACACCACTGGTCTACAGTCTCTAAATGTCTTTCCTAAAACACAGTGCCCATAACTAATCAAAATATTCTAGAGATGTAGTCTGGCCAGAGCAGAATACAGAGAGACTATCATATCCCTCAAAGTTGTAATTAGCATGGGCAACTAGGTTTTTTGTCTCAGTATGTGAAATTTAGAAGGGATTAACAACTCCTTCAACAGGAGGTTACCTTGGGAGGTATTGGGTTGTCCCCCCATTGGAGGTCTTCAAGTAAGGGTTGAATGGCCATTTGTTGGGTATATTGTAGAGATGATTCTCATATGGGAATGGATTGGATTTGATGTCCTCAAGGTCTGCTTTCAAGGAGTATGGACCTTACCTCCTAGTTAGCAAGAATAGTTAAAATAGTTAATACATAACACAATAATACATAAAATAGCTACCGCATGGAGTACTTCCTTGCCCCAAAATGTAGCTCCCTAGGTAAACTGCTTCCCATCCTACCATACCTTGGTTCTTTCTCCCTGGTGGCAGCCTCTAATGTTGTGCCTCATAGTCCTGATTTCTTTGTGTCCTTAAAATAAGAGTATCGCAAAGTCATTGCTTATCTCCCCCAAACCCAACTGAATTCACCTTAAAAAGTTGATTTAAGGGTTTGATATTTGCCCTTGGGTACATTTTGTGGCGTTTGTCCCAAATATCAGAATTGTTCTGATATCTCTAGTCCTGTAGAGTATATTTCTCTAGAGATCATACTAGTTTCCTTTTCTGCTGTGTTATTACTGTTAACACATATTAAATTTGTAGTCTACTGAAGTCAGCCAAACTGCTGTCCACACACATCTTACCTGTCATGCACTTGTTGAATTGATTTTTTGAACCCGAGTTAAAGGCTTTGACATTTATCTCCATTAAAGTTCATCATTCTAATATCCACTATCCTAGCCTGTCAAGATCCTTCTGCATCCCAACTTTGTCACCCACTGTGTTAGCTATTCCTCCCAACTCCTCATCAGCTCCTTTTGAAGAGGAAGAACAAGATTGAGTCCATCTTGGAGCAACCTTAACAATTAGAACCAATCTAACAGGCAAATTTTATAAAATCACAAGGCTGCTTATGAGGCAACATGTTTTAGAATGTAAAGCATAGGTATTACATTTTGGGAATGTAAATACAGAAACTGCAGAATGTTAGAACATCCTTGTCATTTTCCCATTATCGCTTATTTCATCCCCCTTTTAAACCAATAAATATGTGAAGGTGTACTATTGTAGCAGGGGTCCAGTACTCGGGGCTATCTGACTCTGTCTATGTTTGCTGGGATAGTGCTGGGCCTAGGTTAGGAAGACTCATTTTTCTGAGTTCAAATCTGGCTTCAGACACTTACTAGTTGTGTGACCCTGGGCAAGCTACTTTACTTTGCCTCAGTTTCCTCAGCTGTAAAATGATCTGGAGAAGGAAATGGCAAACCACTTCAGTATCTTTCCCAAGAAAATCCCTGAAGATTTGGACATGACTGATACTACCCAACGAGGACAACAAACTGTCTAATTTCATTGTTTCCACCCAAACAACAAACCAATCTCTCCCCCAAAACCAACCAATAAAGCCCCAGAACCCTATTATCCGAGCTTCATCTCCTGAGAGTGTTGCTAGGTGATTAATTGCCTTGATTATCTGTGATAAACTAATTTGAGTTAAGATGTTAGTGGCTAAGAAGAGCTTAATGTGGTACTATTCCTAGTGATATTTACATTTTAAAGGGGGAACTTGAGGAAGGGATCCCTACTCCTTTATTCAAAAGCCTTATTTGTGGATTTAAGTCCAAGCTTCACGAGTTCTATATGCTAGACACTGGGCATAGAAAGACAAAAAAAAAAATCTTGCCCTCAAGAGACTTCCATTTGGGGGGGGGAGTTCATAGGGGACAGAGAAGAAATAATCTTAAAATAACTGACATTTATATAGCGCTTAAAAATTTGCCAGCCACTTTACTGTTTGATTTGAGTTTTGCAACCACCTCATAAGGCAGATCCCATATAAAATATTTTTCTTATTTTTTTTCAGATGAGGAAACAGGCTTGTTGACTTGCCTACAGTCTCATAACTAGTAAATGCAAAAACAAGAATTGATTGCTAGTCAGTTAACAAGCATTAAGCTTAACAAATATTAAGCACTTACTATGTGTCAGGCAGGATAACATATGAATAGCTAGTTAAATAAAGTAGATGGAGGTCATCTGAAAGGGAAAGGTATTATTAGCACAAAGGGAGACTAAAAAGGCCTACTGATTGGAGCTGAGGCTTGAAGGAAGCCAGGGATGCTATGAGTCAGAAGAGTGTTCTAGGCATATGGGATAGCCGATGCAAAGGGGGATGGAGTGCTGTGTTTGAGGGACTGCAGGTAGACCCTTGTCACTAGGCAATTTCTTACTATTCCCCTACTTGAAGTTATGCATTGGCCAAGTTCACTGCTCCCAGAATGGGACCTTCTTTCTTTCCCAAACCCACAACTTCACCCAAGTCTTATTCTGTTTCTGTGAATAATCCAAACCACCTTATGGCAAGAAAGCACCATGAATAATTATATCTACTATTTAAAACCATAACTCTGAAGCTAGAAAAGATTTTAGAGGTTATCTAATCTAATCCTGTAATTTTACACATGGACCAAGGAGGACCAAGGTCACAGAAGCACTAAGAGGCAGAGTGGGAATTTGAACTCAGGTCATTTGATTCCAAGTCCAGTACTGTCTTCATGGAACCATGATCTCGGAAAGATTCTTTGATTATAGTGATGCTGAAAGGGGAATTCTTGCAGGGACTGGGAAGTTGGAAGAGATGATCTCTAACTTTCTTATGCATGAAGGCATAGCAAGCTTTATTTCATATGTGGAAAATCCCAAATCTAGAGAATGATTTTTCTGTGGACATGTAGCTATCCAGTCCCAGAGAACTGTCTGTTCAGCCTAGCACTCACATCTTCTAATTGGTCAATAAGTCATTGTCACAGAGCATGGTCACCCACCTTCCAGTCTGAGTAACATGATTTTTCCCTACCCATAGGTGCTCTACTAATGTGTTTGGAGATTTAGCAGTTTCTGACCATGTGCAATATTGCTGCAGCTTCTTTGTATACAGGACCAGCATGGCAATCTATACTGAAGGATTTCCCACTTGTAACTAGCCACGTTAAATTAAAACCTGATATTTTTCTCTCCCACCTTCCCCTGATGAACATTTAATAACTTGGCTCCCAGAAAGAAAGCCGTTTGACTGCCTGATAATTATGCAGATCAGACTCTCTCAGGGCACCCATTCTTGTATGGAATGTCTTGAATAGCACTCTGCACTGAATACTGGTACATCAGGCGAGGGCATTTACATTCCCAGTGATGCTATTATTCTTTCAGAAGCATCCAAAACAGGAGGGGCATTAACTGCCCCTGCCACATCTAGCTTTAGGAAGGTGTAGCATAGATGGTGGGTTAGTTAGCTTCTGTGGTCCCTTCTGATTCTGCAATGATTCTGATTTGGGTTTTGCCTTTCTATTTAGGAGAGGAAGCCAAGTAGAAAGGCCTGTGAAAGAATAATACCTCATTTTCCCAAAAGGGATTGTGCTTTGGGGAGGCTGGAGTGCACCTCAAGGAAGGATGGTTGGAAATAGGATAAGAATGCACCTTCTTCCTTTCTTTTCCAAAGTGGGGGCTTTTGGCTGAGGAGCATTTCATACACTGTCAAATGAATTGTCCTTGCATTTGTTAGTTTTGCTGAATTGCTTTTTGTTCTTGTTTTTATTATTCATGACTACAAGGAAGAACTTTCTTGGGAGGCAAAGGGAGGTTTTTTTTTTTATCATTGACCTTCTTAAGGAATTTCTGGATCAAAGGGAGCAGGCATTTTAGTCACTTTCTTAACATAATCTTATTGTTTTCCAGAATGACTCAGAGATCTACCAACAGTGCATTAGTGTGCCCATCTTACCACAATTCTTCAGTAAACACTTGTTGACCAATTGATAGACTGAATACTATGGACACATTGGTCCACAACTCCTCTCATCTTCACTTGGTCTAATTGCCTTACTTTTGAGCAGCAGGAAGAGCATTGACCTGGGAGTCAGGAGAAAGAATTCTGGGCCATGCTTTGCCACTTCACCCCCAACACCCTGAATATCTTTGTATGAGGCATTTTGCCTCTCTAGGCCTGGTTTCCCATCTGTAAACTGAAGAGATTGGGCTAGATGATATTGGCGGTCCCTTTTACCTCTAACATTCCATTAAGGACTGTGCTAGAGAGGACCTCACAGATTACCTAGTCCAATACATAATGACAGAATTTCAAAGTTGGAATTCAGTTTCATCCATATGTAAAAAGTAACCAGGAAAATTATGTTGATAACAATACACATAGGACCAATCCTGGACCCAGTGGGGCTATATAAATATATATATATATATTTATATATAACTATATAAATATAATTATAACATAACCCGATACAGTATAACAATATAATATATATCATCTGATATGACCATATGTGATATAATATAACAAAAAGGGAGACAGTATTTGTATTTGTAAAGCACTTAGAGTTCCTGGCACTTAGTAGGAGTTATATAAATGCTTATTCCCTCCCCTCTTCCTCCTCCCTTTCTACTCCCTTCTAAGGAGTCCCTAATTCAGATCTATGGTCACAGCTCAGGTTTAGTCCATAGCCTGGCCTCTGAAGAGAAAGATTAGAGTAATTTTCCTTGAATTCTCTGACTCTTTACATCCCAACCCAAGAACCCTGGGGAAAGTCACTTAAAGTGACTAAGTTTGGCTTATGCCAAAATTCTCCCTCAAAAGGGATAAAGGTACTTAATATCTAATGTAGATCAAGCATGGGACTTTTCTTCCACAGAAAAGAAAGACTAAAAACATAAAAGAGTATAAGTTTATATGACAATGACTTAAGCATGAAATTATGACTACTATTATACTCTCTTGGAAGGCTGATTGACATTTACCTTTGACTTGGCTCTATGCCATTTCCCTTAAGTTTCATGTCTTTAAGCAGGCCAGGAATGGGTCTGGACCCTTTTCTTTTCAGTGTTCATCTTTTCCTCCAAAAGTATTGTAGTAATTGTAGGGGAAACCTCCCTCTAGCCAGTGCCAGCTAAAAGTCTCAGGACCTTCCAGTCTCTCTAATTCACAAGGTTGCCTTCAGGGCTGGAAAGGTCAGTCTCAGGATCTCTATTCTGTCACCTATGCTCAGAGAAAGAAATATAGAGCAAAAGAGAGTCAGAGGCTAGGTCTCAAGCTTATCTAGCTGAGTCCTTGCCTTAGCTGCCAAGTACTCCTTGTCAGTGTAAGGCAGAATCTCCTTTCCCTTCCCCTTACTTCATAAGAAATACTAGAGAGATAGTCATATCATACCTGTTCTTGAGAGAGGAAGAAAGATCATAATAGGGGGTGGAGTCATTCTTTTAAAGTCTACTGACTGGGTAGCTCCTTCTGGTTCAGGAGCCTATGAACTTTGATGCAACTTCGGTACAAGAATTCTAGCCTGTTCCTCATATCTCAGACGTGTGTGTGTGTGTGAGAGAGAGAGAGAGAGAAACTCTTATCCCTAAAATAATCTCAGAGATTTGACTCTAAATGGGACTTCAAGTCCAAAATTGAAATTTTCCACTTTTGGATTGGAGTCTTCTATACAGAATCAGAGAAAAGTCAGGTTGAGGCTTCAATTTCCCAAAGTATGGCTGTAACAGGCTAACCCAGGCCCATGATTCTGATATAGTTGGTTAGGGCACTGGATACAATAGCACAGACTACAGTAGATGTGAGATTTGGGCAATGTTCTTGACCCAAACACAGCTGAGAGGGATGGATCTAAGACCAATGCCATGATTTCCTCAAATGCCAAACTAAGTTCATTTTTTTTTTTTTTGAAAAGGCTATAAGTGACAAAGATAAGACCCAGGAGAAAGAACTGATTGAAACCTATATGCCTCAGAGAAGTATGTTTAGAAGGATCTTATTTGAGCTATTATTATTAGTGTTTATTGCTCAATTGGTTTCCACAGCATAAATTGCCTGGATTAATGTTGGACAGTGGATAGAGTGCCATGCCTGAAGTGAGGAAGATTCATCTCCCTGAGTTCAAATCTGGTCTCAGAAACTTATTAGCTGTGTGACCCTGGACAAGTCACTTAAACTTATTTGCTTCAGTTCTTCATCTGTAAAATGAACTGGAGAAGGAAATGTCAAACGATTCCAGTATCTTTGCCAAGAAAATCTAAAATGGGGTCATGAAGAGTTGAACATGACTGAAATGACTGAAAAACAAATTAGTGAACAAGATTATGCTATTTCTTCTTTCTCATTGTCCTGAGCAGAAATGGCTTTCTGGTTATCTAGACTATTTACAGTCAGTGCCAGATTTGTGAGGGTGGCGGAGAGATCCCTGATCAGAAATACTGGGTTCCAAGTCCAGCCTTCCACCTACTTTCTCTGTGGCTTTGGTCATATCACATGACCTCTCTGAGTCTGAGTTTCCTTGTCTATGAAGAGAGGGATAAAAATGTTTTCATTCCTACCTTCACAGGGTTTTTTTTTTAATAAGATCAAATAAAATAATATATGTGTAAATGCTTTGTAAATGTAAAGTAGCACATAAATGTAAGCTGTGATTATTACTATTTGGTAAAAATGCCTCTTGAGCCCAGACTGAAAAGCACCATTAGAAAAACCAGGTATCTTTATTATTCAAATTCACTGGAGACTTGCATGGAGCCAACTCATTTTAATGTGTTTTTCAGCAACACAAACCAGCAGGCAGTCCTATTTCAGTGATTAAGATTTGGAGGGGGAGAAATTCACTGAAAGGAGAATTTTGACTTCTTTTTTTCTGGTTAGGGGAGGCATGGTCCTAACTCTTAAAGCTAAGAAGTGGTGTGTGTGTGTGTGTGTGTGTGTGTGTGTGTGTGTGAAAACAAAAAACAGGCCAGACCTCACATTCAGAGAATTTACATTTTCTAGGGGGAGGGGTACTATATGTAAATTATAAGTTTACAATAGAATCATTTGAGAAGGGAGAGATCTCTAATGACTGGCAGAATCAGAAGAGGCTTCCTGTAGCCTGTAGCAAGAGGTACATGAGCTGATCGACCCTTGGCAAAAGCTAGGAATTTTAAGTGTCAGAGGTGAGATGAGAGAGAATTCATGCCGACCAGAGTAAAAGCTGAGGCAGGAAGGAAAATAAACCAGTTCTGTTAATGTGCAGGATAGAAAGGGAGAGTAGTAACCTGAAAGGTAGTTGAAGTCAAATGGAGCTTTAACTGCAAAGCTGAGGCTTGCTGTAGTAATAGGGAGCCTTTGAAGGCTTTTGAGCAGGAGATTGGTATGATCGGACTGCTTTAGGAGGATTATTTTGTTAGCCACAGCAGTGCAAAGGAGTCCAGATGAAGAGCGACTGCACAGGGTTAGCTTTGAACAAACTTTATTGCTTCTCACAAGGAGAACAGTAGTGGTTTGGTCTTGATGAGTGACCTCCATTTCCATGCTGGGCAGCACATAATGGAGGAGGAATGGGGGTGAAAAAAATGGTGGCATGATATTCACTCTCTAGTGTAATGCCCAGAGCCTTTCAAGGGATCAAACTTACATAGAGTTTTAAACATAGGGGCAGCATAATGCCAACAGACACTGGCCTGTTATCTGTAGGACCAATAAAGTCTTCTAAATTGCCTAACACAGTAAGGAACGAGGGACAGGGACATGGGGAACCTAACCCTAATTGTGTCATTCCAGCAAGAGATTGAAAGAGGTTAATGCCTAGTCTCTCCCCTTATTAGTCTTGGCACATGTGTCTTAGGAAGTTGGGTCTGTACTAGTCAAACCAGTTTTCACTGGTCAACATTGGCTCTGTGGAGGAGGAATTGGAAAATGGAGAGACTGCAAGCTAAGAGTTCAACAAGGAGGCTCTTAGAATAAACAGTTCAGGGGGGAGGTGATGAAGTCCTGACCTAGAATGGCAGCTATGTGAATGGAGAAAAGGGGAATATGAGTAATGTGGAATATATAGGATTTACAATTGGTTGGATGTGTTGGGGCAAGAGAGAAGGTAGAGTAGAGGATGATTCCAAGGTTTCAAATTGGGTGACTGGAAGGATGTTGGTTTTCCAGTGATATTGTGATCTTAGGCTCAATCTTGTTAAACTGGGGTAGGGGAGAAAACCAAGGAAATAAGAAGGCAGAGGAAGTCCCTTGACTCTAGAACCAGCATTCTTTCCGCTGTACTATGTTCCCTTCTTAAAGGCAAGGTTTGTTTCATTTTAGTGTTTCTATCCAGCAACCAGTTTAGTACCCAACACTTAGTTGCTGAGTAATGAATATTTGTTGATTGATATATTAAAAAAATATTTTTATTGAGATTGAGCTATCTTTTTATTTCACATTAATTTCTGAACATATTTCTGCCCCATCCCCTATTCAGTGGGCCATCTTTTATAACAAATATTAAAAAGAAAGAAAAAAATAAATTTAACTAAGACAGTAAACTTGTTAGCTGATTTATCAAAGACCTAATCCTAATTGTCTCAGTCCAGCAAAAGACTGACGGGGGTTAATGCCCAGTCTCTGGCCTTATTAATCTTGGCATACATGTATACTAGGGAGCTGGGGCTATACTGGTCAGAAAATATTTTACTCTCCATGACACAGGCATTTATGATAAATGAAATTCTTTAAGAATTGAAGTTACAGACAAGTTACTCATCTGTTTTTCAGTGGAGGGAGTTTCTCCATAAGGTGTTCCCCTGAACTGATGAAATCAATGATCTGAACTAAGTAGGCAAGTTTTATGTGTTATAATAAAGACTTAGTATTTGTAGTGCTTGGTATGTAGGGAGTTATTAATAAATGCTTGTCAATTGATATAATCATAATAATAGCACTTCACATTTATTTAGTACTTAAATAAAGCTCTTTCTCCATAAGAAATTTGTGAGGTGGGTAGTGCAAGTCTTATCATTCCCACTTTAAAGACAGAAAAAACTAAGGTTCATCAGAATGAAGTGACTTATCCAGGGCAATATGCATTAGTAGGTATCCAAGACATAATTTGTTCTCTCAAGACCTGGCTTTTAATATCGGCTTTGCTGCTTCCTACTTTTGTGACATCGGGGAAAGTCACTTCTTTCTGGGCTGCTGTTCCCCATTCGCAAAATGAGAGGGTTGAAAAGATGGTCCCTATGGTTCCTTCCAGTTTTGACTTTTGATAAACCTCACCTAAGACATACAAAGACGCTGTTCTGGCTTTGCTCATGAATATGTTTAGACCGGCTACAGATAGACAGGGCCTCCAGAAACACCAAAGCAAAATACCATGGATTCTTTTAATTTTTCCTGTGCGTGGAAGAGAAGTTGAATCTTTTTTCTTGAGAAGAGATCACTTTTCTGTGTTCTGCAAATTTAAGGTGGAATTCAGGCGAATGGCACAAGTGACATTGGAATGGGTTAGAATGATTTATTGATACTCATGGCCAAGCATAGCCTAGGAGGGTATAGACAGATACAGAGAGGGACAGATTTCTGTGTGGCCTCCCGTGTCCCTACTGTTTCTTGGAGAAACATGCTGGGTGATAAGGTGCACCCCCTGGTATAGGTAGTGAGATGTACTCTCCAGCTGAATACTCAGAGTTGATGGAGTCATAGGCTTACATAGGATTTCCTCCCCTCCCTCTCTTTCTTTCTGGAGGCAATTGCGGTTAAGTGACTTGTCCAGGATCATACAGCTAGTGTCTGGAGGCTGAATTTGAACTCATGTCCTCCTGACTTCAAGACCAGTGGATTATACTGTGATGCTCAATAAACAAATTCTGATCTAGGTAAAACAACATCATCATCATCAACAACAACACAATCAACCCTACATAAGGGTAGCTGGGTACTGCAGTGAATTTCCTCTTCATTGGTAGTGAATTTACCCTTTTCATTTTGATACTGGTAATTTGGTTGTCTTCTTTTCTTTAAAATCAAATTAACTAGAGGTTTATCTATTTTATTGTTTTTTTCTCTCATAAAACCAGCTCTTAGTTTTATTTATTAGTTCAATAGTTTTCTTAATTTCAATTCTATTAATTTCTCCTTTAATTTTCACAATTTCTAATTTGGCATTTAATTGGGTATTTATAATTTGTTCATTTTCTAGTTGCATGCCCAATTCATTGGTTTCCTCTTTCTCTATTTTATTCGTGTAAGCATTTGGAGATATATAAGATTTCCCCAAGAACTGCTTTGGCTGCATCACATAAGCTTTGGTATGTTGTCTCATTATTGTTATTCCCTTGAATGAAGCTATTGATTGTTTCTGTGATTTGTTATTTGAGCCACTCATTCTTTAGGATTAGATTATTTAATTCCCAATTAATCTTTAGTTTATCTTTCCATGACCTTTTATTACATGCAATTTTCATTGCATCATGATTTGAAAAGTATGCATCTAATATTTCTGCTTTTCTGCACTGGATTGTGAAGTTTTTATGTCCTAATACACGGTCAGTTTTGGGGTTGTACTGCTGAGAAAAAAGGCATATACCTTTCTATCTTCATTCAATTTTCTCCATATTTAATTTTTCTAAAATTCTATTTACTTCCTTAACTTCTTACTAGTTTATTTTGTGGTTAGATTTATCTAGTTCTGAGAAGGGAAGGTTGAGGTCCTCCATTAGCATAGTTTTGCTGTCTATTTCTTCCTGTAACTCACTTAATTTCTCCCCTAAGTATCTGGATGCTGTATAACTTGGTGCATATATGTTTAGTATTAATATTATTTCATTGTCTATGGTACCTTTTAGCAGGATATAGTTTCCTTCCTTATCTCTTTTAATTATATATATTTTTGCTTTAGCTTTGTCTGAGATTAGGATTGTTAACCCTGCTTTTTTTTTTTACTTCAGCTGAATAATAATATATTTTGCTCCAGCTTTTTACCTTTAATCTGTGTGTCTCTCTGCTTCAAATGTGTTTCTCGCCAACAACATATTGTAGGATTATGCTTTTTAGTACATTCTGCTATCTGCTTCCATTTTATGGAAGAGTTTGTCCCATTCACATTCACAGTTATGATCACTGTGTCTTTCTCTTCATCCTACATTACCCCACACCCTGTTTATGCTTTTTTCTCTCCTTTTTCCCTTTCACTCTTCACAAATGTTTTGCTTCTGACCACCTCCTCCCTCAATCTGCCTTCCCTTCTATCAGGCCCCCCCCCCCTTTTCCTTCCCCTCCTACTTCCTAGAGGGTAAGATAGATTTCTATACCCAAGTGAGTGTGTATGTTATTTCCTCTTTGGGCCAAATATTCTGAGAGATAATTCTTAAATTATCTCTCCTGGATCTATTTTCCAGGTCAGTTGTTTTTCAGTGAGGTATTTTACATGTTCTATTTTTTTATTCTTTTGATTTTGTTTGACTGATTCTTGATGTCTCATGTAATCATTAGCTTCCACTTACCCAATTCCAATTTTATTTTTGGAGGGGGAAAGCAGGGCAATTGAGGTTGACTTGCCCAAGGTCACAAAATTAACAAGTGTCAAGTGTCTGAGGCCAAATTTGAACTCAGGTTCTTCTGACTCCAGAGACTGGTGCTCTATTTACTGTGCCACCTAGTCCCCCATTTCTAATTTTTAATGAATCGTTTTCTTCATTTAGCTTTTGTACCTCCTTTTCCATTTGGCCAATTCTACTTTTTAAGGAGTTCTTTTCCTTAGTGAATTTTTGTACCTCCCTTTCCATTTGGCCAATTTTGCTTTTTAAGGAGTTCTTTTCAGAGGATTTTTGCATTTCCTTTTTCATTTACCCAACCGTATTTTTCAAGGAGTTGTTTTCTTCAGTCAACTTTTGTCCTTCCTATTCCAAGCTGTTGACTCTATATTGCATACCTCTTATTTCTTTTCCCAGTTTTTCTTTTACTTCTCTTATTTGAATTTATAAATCCCCTTTCAGCTCTTCCCAGGGTTGGGACCAATTCATATTTCCCTTTGAGGTTTCAGATGTAGATATACTGACAATGTTGTCCTCTTCTGAGTTTGTGTTTTGATCTGTCACCATAATAATTATGTATGGTCAGTGTTCTTTTCTGCTCCTTGCTCATGATGCTATTTCCTGGTTTTTAAAGTAGAACTCTCCTACTGGAGCACAGGGGGCACTGTCCCAAACTTATTGTGCTGGGGCCAGGGGCTTGGTCTGACATCGGACCACTGCTGGGTTCTCAGGTGCTACCAGTGGGGGCTCTAGGTGTCTGGCAGCTTACCTGGTGCTAAGTTAGGGTCCTAGTGGTGGTGTATGGCATGTGGTGAGGCCAGGTGAGGTTTTTCTGCATTTCCCCAGGGGCTGTGCTTGAGCATGTCGAGGTCTGTTGCTGGGGGCACCTTGGCCCACCTGGAGCTGTGCTTATGCACATGGTGGTTCTTCAAACTGGAGTCTGCCAATTCCCCTGGTTATGCTAAGGCATGTGGGGGAGTCCTAGTGTTGGCATTTGCCTGCTTACAACCCTGAGGCTCAGGGTCTCCTGATGGTTTGCTGAGGTGGGGTTTTCTGGGACACTTCCTGTCCTGAAATGCACTTCCCTTTTACCTTAGTGAAATGGACCTTTCTTGCTGATCCTCCAAATTTCCCAGGTTGAGACTGCTCCACCCTGTCTTTTTGCTGGCTCTGCTGTTGCAGGATTTTTCCTGGGGGCCATTTTCTAGTTTTTTTAAGAGGTGAAAAATGGAGAGTGATAGTGACTTACTGCTTACTCCACCATTTTGGCTCCTGGAAGTCAAGTTGTGTGTACAGGTTTTCAAACAAAGAATTTGATATTACAGCTCATTACTGGTGAGGCCATGGGATCAGGGAGCATGGGAAAGTAGTCAAAAGAGGGTCTCTAAAAGTTAAATAGAAAAGTCAACTCAGAAGGAGGAAGGTGGAATTTTAACTATGCTTTCTTGTCCAGCTTGCTAGAGATGAATGCAGTTTACTTAAGCATACCAGAGTTGTGTGACTGGAGAAAATCCAGGAAAATGGGATCATAGTCTCTGGCTATTCACTTGGAAGATAGCAACAGCCACCCAGGGCACCCTTAATGAACTACTTCAATAGCATCATCCCATCCCTGACTACTAGTAGGATGGTTCAGTGGAAAGATCACTGTAGTTGGAGTGCTGAATCTGGAGTTGTGGAGCTTGGGTCCAAGTCCCAGCTCTATCACTTACTTGTGGGACTTCGGGTCTCTATAGAATGAGGGGGGTTGGACTAGATGGCCTCTGAGGTCCCTTCCAGCTCAGCTCTATGATCTTACCAATACAAATCTGGACCATGATGTCCTTGCTTAGACTGAGGGCCATTTGATCAGAGAGAAATCTTTCTTATATTTAGAAGAATAAGCTCCCACCCTTACCCTTTCTCTGTCTTGAGGACCTTCAGAAACATTGAGACTGCCCTTTGGAGCTTTTCAGGACATCTTATGCCTCATGCTCACCCATTCTTTTCTCTTTCCAGTTTCTGATTAAAAGGTAGTCTTTTTCCTTGCCAAGTCTGACCACACTATTTGTGTGCCCTGAATCCCATTCTCTCCTGTGTACTTTGGCAGCTTGTTCCTACAAATATGTCTGTCTTTCTAATTTTCAATTTTTCCCTATCTTCCCTTCTGTCTACAAACATGCCCAAGTTTCCCTCATCCTCAAAAACAAAAACCCCAAAACAAAAAACCTTGCAATTGATTTCACCATCCTCTCAAACTACTGTCCATCATCTCTTCTCCCTTTCACAGTCAAAACTCTTAGAAAATACCATTTACTTCTGCTACTTGTATTTTCTCTCCTCTTAGAGCATCTCATTGCTCTGCAGTCTAGCTTTGAACCTCCTAATTCTGCTGAAAGTGCTCCCTTTAAGGTGACCAGTGATCTCTTAATTGCTGAATCCCAAAGCCTTTTCTAAATCTTCATCCTTCTTAACAGCATTTGACCTCTGTAGCATTTGATACTGTTGACTATTCCCTTCTAGACAATCATTTCCCCCTGGGTTTTCATGACACTGTTTTTTCCTCATTCTTCTCTTAGAACTAAGGCTTTTGACACTTGGCCAGAATTCTCTAGTTTCTGTTACATGGTGCTGCCATGGAGAGGGACATTTTCTGCTATTAGAGACATGTGCATATCAATCAGTCAAATCAACAAGCATTTGTTAAGTGCTTACCATTCGCCAGGCACTGAGGATACAAAGATCAAAGAGAAAAGTAATATTAAAATGTGCCCCTTGTCCTTCCTTCCCTGACCCCCAGCTGCCAGTGGGGTCCACTTGGTCTTGAGCTCTGACGTTGAACTCTTGTTCCATAGCCACCTCTAGGCTTTTGGAGTTCCAGGAAGATTCTGCCCAGATCTGATGTTAGTACTGAGCAAGTGCCTCCACTTCCTTACCCTCCCATCTCCTCTTTGAATACCAAATTGGCTCTATCCCCTGACCCCGTGGCAGCCAAGCTGCTGAGAAACAGCCATATAAGCAATTACTGAGGTGTCTGCCAGGCAGGTTCAGGGTTTTCCTCACACTGGACAGGTAGAAAGGAATTTTAATTGTGAGGTCTTTGTGCTGTAGGCTTAGGCTGGGAGGTGGGGGTGGGGGAGACAGAAGTCCTTTTCACTCTCACCCCTCCCCTTCTAGTCTGGCTTTTGATGGAGCCCAGCATGGAGCAAGAACTGAAATACTCAGGAACTTCAAAATGTCAGTGGCCTCCATGCAGAATGTAAAACACAAGGTGTAATCAGTGCTTAGCTGCTTTTCTGTTCTCCTGCTCTGCATGGAAGAAAGGAGGGTCAAGGCAAAGGAAGGGTTCAGAGCCTAGGCATTTCAGGGCTGAGAGGGCTCAAGACACAGTTCCATGTGGATTATTAAGTATCTGAAGGCTTCTATTCAGAGGGATGCCCAACAGTCTGGTGGGATGCCAGTCAAGTAATCCAGCAGAAGGATTTGATTTTTTTTTAAAGATTCATTTTTAAATTTTGAGTTCCAAGTTCTTTTCCTCCATCCAGCAATATGATGCCTATTGTACATATGAAGTCATGCAAAATATTGCTTCCATATTAGCCCATGTTGCAAACAAAAGGCAAGAAAGATATAGTAAAAAAACATGTTTCAGTATGCATTCAGAGTTCATCAGTTCTCTGTTTGGAGATGGATAGTATTTTTCATTATGAATCCTTTGGAATTGCCCCAGCGGCTAAGTCTTTCACGGCTGGTCATTGTTATGTTACTACTGTTATTGTGTATAATGTTCTGGATCTGCTTGCTTCACTTTGCATCAGTTCTTCTGAGTGTTCCTAGATTTTTCTGAAACCTTTCTAATTCACTAATTAATCATAGTTCCTGAAACCATCTTCGAAGGATTTGATTAAAGAAAGATGATTGCAGGGTCAGAGAATCTCAGGGCTGGAAATAATGATAATAATAATGGCTGACATTTACGGAGTGCTTTAACTACATTATCTCATTTGAACCTCACAATAATCTCAAGAGGTAGTTTATTTTATCCAATTTTGCAGATGAGGAGACTGAAATGCAAAGAACTTAAATCATATTTTTATGGTCACACAACGAGGAAGCAAGAGAACTGGGACTGGAACCCAGGTCTTCAGTGCAAGTCTAGCTTTTTATCCACACTGCTCCAAATCCACAGAGCTCCAGCAACACTTCCTAGTGGAGCCTGAACCACATTAAAATGTAATTGGGAAATATTGAATAAAATAAATAAAAATATAATGAAACATAAATAACATTTCATTTTAAAACTAGTGGCCCCATTTCTCTTTTGAGTTTGACACCACTGCCATATAAAACAATACTGCTACCTCTCCAAGGAATCTTAGGAGCCATCTAATTCAACCCCTCCCTGGATAGGAATCACCTCTTCGACATCTCCAACTACTGGCTTCCATTCAAAGATCACTCTAGGGATGGGGAATTTACTATGTTTTGAGACTGCCTTTCACCTTGGCACTTTGGGAGAGTTCCAATTGTAGAAGATCTCCCTTAAGCCTAACTTAAATTTATCTCTATGTCTATAAATTCTACCCATTGCTCCTAGTTCTGCCTTTTAGGGCCAAGCAGAACACATCTGACTCCTCCCTGCTTTTGAGAGACAACAGAGTGTAATGGGAAGAACACTGGATTAGCAGCAGGAGGACCTGGGTTAGAACGCAGGTTTTTCCATTCACTATCTGTGTGGCCTTGAGCTAATCAGTTCACATCTCTGTACTTTGGTTCTCTCATCTGTAAAATGAAGTGATTGGACTAGATGATTTCTTGTTGCCGTTGTTGATCCTTTCTTTTCAAAGAAGACTAAGGCCATGCCATCACGAGGGTGATATCTTGCCTTGAAAGTGAATTGGATTCAAGTGAGGCAAAGTTGAGCAAAGTCATTAGCCTCACTTTCTCTTTCAGAGTCATCAATCACAGTCCAGTGGCAGGACAAAGGTTAAGATGACTGATGATGACCCAGGATGCAATGGATGACCTTGACCTTTCTAAATCATGGTCATTCTAAAACTATTCTGATTCTTTCTCTTTTTTTTTTGAGGGGGGAAGGCAAGGCAATTGGGGTTAAGTGACTTACCCAAGGTCACACAGCTAGTGAGCGTGTCAAGTGTGTAAGGCTGGATTTGAACTCAGGTCCTCCTGATTCCAGGGCTGGTGCTCTACTCATTGTGCCACCTAGCTGCCCCAAACTATTCTGATTCTCAAGATCTAAGATTCTATCTATTTTGAATTTGTGGGGAAAAGAAAGAAATCTCATTTTTAAAGCTATATGTTGCATGGTGAGATATAGATAAAACTTTATTAAGGAAGAAGGAAACAAACACTTAGTAGGTGCTTACTATGTCAGGCATTGAATGTACTAAGCTTTGGGGAAAAAAATACAAGCCCTCAAGGACTTTACATTGTAGCAGGAGAGAAGTTAAACCAGGAGTGTGGAACCTGTGACCTCCAGGCTACATGTGGTCCTCCAGGTTCTCAAGTATGGCTCTTTGACTAAATCCAAACTTCACAGAACAAATCCCCTTAATAAAAGGATTTATTTTGTAAAACTTGGACTCAGAAGGTCACATCCAAGGACCTAGAAGGCCACATGTGACCTTGAGGCTGCAGGTTCACCACTCCTCAGTTACTCAATTGCCCAAGATTCCATAGATTTATTATACTGTATACTTTGGTCAGGAAGCTAGGTGGTGAAGTAGTTAGAGTACAGAGGCTGGAGTCAGGAAGACTATCTTCCTGACCAGATCTGATGCCAGACACTTACTATTTGTGTGAACTTGGGCAAGTGTATCAGTAATGATACTTGCAGCTGCTGTGGAGGTGTAAGACCAATAACACCAGCATACAGGGTGGGCTGCTACCACAGGTCCTTTGATCTGTGTTTCTAAAGGAAAGACAGCTTCAAAGGGGTCAACAATCTTACTTTAAACAATACAGACAGATGACTAGAAGATCTGAGTATACAAGAAGGAATCCAATAGATAGGGCTCCAACTATCTAAACAAAGTAATAGATACATAATCACTAGACAAGGGTGCATCAACATCTGGGTTCACAAAGTCAGGGGGGGGGCTCCTTAACAATGGCTACCTAGAGTGTTGTATGGTCAAATCACAAAGAAACATTCTTCCTGTGAGTGAGCTCCAAAGTAAAATACCAACCTCCCTTTATCTATCTATCCATCTATCCATCCATCTATCTATCTATCTATCTATCTATCTATCTATCTATCTATCTATCTATCTATCTATCTAT
>NW_027187460.1:31639675-31644362 GCF_028583685.1 Petaurus breviceps papuanus
TATCTATCTATCTATCTATCTATCTATCTATCTATCTATCTATCTATAGATATAAATACACAAATATACACACACATATACACATATGCATATATGTATATATATGTGTATAAATGTATTTATATAGTCTCGACTAATAGGCTCAGAACCAGAAGGCATCACAACCCACATGACTCAGTGCCTAATTGACTGAGTACCAAAAGGTGTGAAGACCTTCCTGCAAGCAAGCCTCCCCTAGGTAAGCTTCCCCCTAAGCAAGCTCCTTCCCCAAGCAAGCTTCTTCCACTTAGGCAAATTCCTCCCCCAAGGCACCTAATGGGCTCTATGTGACTCAGGATGTGTCACTACCATGAACTGGTGTGGAGTTCAAAGCCAGAAGACATTAATTATTGAAATATCTGTGTACCTTTAGACCTGGGAATACGACCCCTGGTTCCAAGGCAAAAAGGGAACATATGTGGTCACATAGGCCTATTAATGGACAGGGAAGATCTTAGATTCCATTAACCCTAAAGTAAGTCACTTAACCCTGTTTGTCTCAGTTTCCTCATCTGTAAAATGAATTGGAGAAGCAAATGGCAAACCATTCTTCCTGCATCTTTGCCAAGAAAATCCCAAATGGGGTCACAAAGAGTTGTCACAAATGAAAAATGACTGAACAACAATAAATACTTTTGTTCCTGGTTCTACAGACCCTGGGTTTTTGCTGTATTAACTGCTATTCTCAAAGAAAGGTAACCTTGCTGTCAATAGAACTCAGCACAGCTGGCAACAACACAGAAAAGGAGCTGAAAGTTGGCAGGAAGATAGGTCCTCTTTCCTGGTAGGATTTTGAAGTCTAGAAGCCAGGAACAAGGCTGATCAGTCTGGGAACAGGCAGCCTTTCATCACTGGCATTTATTTCATTCCATATTAAAGATAGAAAACCCATTAGTTGGTCTTTGATGTTCAAGAATTAATATAGATGGGCCTTTGGTGATAGAACGGGATGTATATATTGAATGTAGCTAGATTCTCTTGCCTAAGAAGAAATGATGTAGCCCTTGTGGATTCAACTATCAGCATGGAGTGGAAGAGAAAGGAGTTGGGAGAGGTCAGATTGAGAACAATAGTGAGAGAATGGGGCAACATGATGGATAGAGTTGATTTACACTTAGAACTGACAGAGACATTAGGGATCATCTAATTCAGTTCCCTAATTTTATTTAGGAGGAAACTAAGATCCAGAGAAGTTAAGCATTTGCCCAAGATGCCACACATAGACACGTGACCAGATACTTATTATGTTCTATCCTTTGGTTCCTGGTTCTCCAGACACTGGATTTGTGCTATACCAGTTTCTGTTCTCACAGAAAGGTAGAGAACAATGCCAATAGCACAACACAAATGTGACAGGAATATGGTAGAAGCCCAAGACTGGGGCTGGTATTGATCAATTAGTGACCTAAGAGAAAGTGGCCAAGGAGAATAATCCCTCTAAAGACAGAGTAGGAGATAGCGTGGTATAATCACTGAATTTGAAATCAGAAGACACGGGTTTAAATTCCTTCTCTGTAACTTACTACTTGTGTGGCCTTGGGAAAAATAATTCCTCTCTCTAGGATTGAGTTTCTAAAGCAGGAAAATGAGGGTGTTGGTCTAGATGGCTTCTAAGGTCCTTTCTAGTATGAGCTGCTCAAAGGCTTCTGTTGCCCTCTAGTGGTTAATTGCCAGTCAAGTAGTCCAGTGCTCTGACCAATGGGCTATACAGTCTAACATTTGCTTAGTGTCAATTCCTTAAGTATGAAATTTAAGCAACTCACAGTGCCTGTCTATAAGGGGATAGAAACAGAGATGAAGAGAAGCTCATACATCTGAAGAGAAGCTTATAGAAAGAAGATGTAATCCAGGTGACAACCCCCACTTTGTTTCCCCACTTTTAATATTCGTTTTAAAATTTAATTTTTTAATGAAAAAAAATACATTTTCTCTCTCTCCTATCTTCCCACACCCTCAATTTTAAAAGAATGAAAGCCAAAACCCTTGTAACAAATATGCATAGTTAAGCCAAACAAATCCCCTTGTTGTCCGTGTCCCAAAATACCTCTCAATCTGCTCTGTCTATCACCTCTCTGTCAGGAGGGTGGGTAGCATGTTTGGTGAGTCCTCTGGAATCATAGTCATTGCATTGATCAGATATCTTAAATCTTTCAAAGCTGTTTGTTTGCATAATGTTGTTATCATATAAATTGTTCTCCTGGTTCTGTTCACTTCACTCTGCATTAGTTCATATAAGTTTTCTCAGGTTTCTCTGAAACCTCTAGCCTTTATAATTTCTTATAGTACAATAATAATTCCATTACATACATACACTATAATTGACCATTCCTTATTCAATGGGCATTCCTTTAGTTTCTAGTTATTTGCCACTACAAAACAAGTTATAACTATTTTTGTATGTGTGGGGTTTTCCTCTCTCTCTCTGGTCTCTTTGGTGTATTGCTTAGTGGTATTGCTGGGTTAAAAAGTATGTGTAGTTTAGCTTTTTGTTTTTTTTTGTCCACAGTTACAAATAGTTAAATTTAACAAACTCACAAGTATAAGTCATTTAGTCCAAACTCATGCCCAATGCATTTTTCACAACATCCTTGAAAAGTAGTTCCCCAGCCTCTCTCTCCTTGAATATTTCTGGTGGTTGAACTCAGACATCCTGAAGAAACATGCTCTACTTAAAAAGAAAAAATCTATTTTTTTATGGATACCTTTTACTTTATAATCACCTTCATTTCAAAACAAATCCTTTCACTTCCCTTATCCAGAAAGGCATCCTTTGTAACAAAAAACAAGAAAGGAAGAAAAAAAAGTTCAGCAAAATCAGTCAACACTTTTATCATGTTTGACATTATATACAATTGTCTAAACTTATCATTGTTCCCTCACCTCCAGAAATAGGGAGAGCAAGGCATTTTTTTCATCTACCTTCAGAGGCCATGCCTAGTTGCTATAATTTTGTTGTTCAGTTATGTCCAACTCTTCATGATCCCATGGACCATAGCACATCAATACTGTTCATAAGGTTTTCTTGGGAAAGCTACTGGAGTGGTCTGCCATTCCCTACTTTAGTGGATTAAAGCAAACTGAGTTTAAGTGACTTGCCCAGGGTCACATAGCTAGTGAGTGACTGAGGCTGGAATTGAACTCAGGTCCTCCTCACTCTAGGTCTAGCACTTAGCCATCTAGTTGACTCATCTAACCATTTACATTATTTTAGTATTATGTACTATTTTTCTGGTTCTGCTTACTCCTCTTTGCATCAGTTCATGTAAGTTTTCCATTTTTTTCTGTATTCATCATTCCACCATTCTGTATAGCACAACAGTGCTCCTTTGTATCCATGTAACCACAATTTGTTTAGTCATTCCCTAATTGACGCACATATGCATGGTGTGGCAGATAGTGCTGGACTTGGGACAGGAAGACAGATTCAAACTCCACCTTTGTCACTTACTAGCTATATGACTATTAAGTCACTTAACCTCTCTGAACCTCAGTTTCCTCATTTGTAAAATGAGGTTAGAATAGATGACCTAAAAGATCACTTACATTTCTAAATCCATAATAAACTTTGATTCTGGTTCTTCTAGTACAATAGCTTATATACAGTAGGCACTTAACAGTTTGTTGGATTGAATTAAATTACATCTGACAGTTCATCAACAACTTGAAGACAGGGTCATGGCTCCCCTGATACTTCTTTTCTCCAGGATAAACACCTCTGGTTTTTTTTTCAACTGATCTTCAGATGACATGGTGTTGAGTCCCCTCACCGTTCTGGCTGCTCCAATTCTTCAATGTCCTTATTTACATGTTGCGTGCAGATCTGAACACAGTCCTCTAGACATCATCTGAGTGGGGAGGGGGCTGTCATCTTCCTCTTCTTGGATCCTATGCTTCCATTAATGCAGGCAAACATCACATTAGCTTTGGGGGCAGCAATGTCACACTGTTGATTCATATTGAGCTTGTCAGAACTGGGCTTGTATGGATGGTTGACCTGCTGGGGACCACTAAGCAAACATGACATGAAAAGTGGCCAGGGGTTTTATAGAAGCACTTTGGAAAACATCCCTGTGGTTAGTGGAGTTCTGTGCACATTCTTAGATCAATAAAGACTGCAGGATATGGGGTACTAGAAGAATCTTCCTCACAGACCTGGAGGCAACTTCTGAAGCTCTTCTGGCTACAGCAGGAATTCTTGACCATTTTTTTTTTGTGTCATGGATTCCATTGGAAGATTGGTGAAGCCTATGATATCCTCAGAATAATTTTCTTAAGTGAAAAAAAAAGGCACATGGAATTATAAAGGAAGTCAATTATATTAAAATATAGTTAAGAAAATGTGTGTTTTTAAAAGTTCATGAACCTCAGATGAACACCCCTTAGGCTGGAGATATTTTTGGCCTTTGAAAGAATTCATATTGTGCTTCCTTATCTACTGCTCTTTTATTCTTTCCTTCTTTTTCTTTCCTCATTTTTGTCTTTCTTTTTCTTCTTTTCTCTCTTTCCTCATTTTCTCTTTCTTTTCTTTCTCCTTCCTTCCTTCCTCCCTCCCTCCCTCCCTCCCTTCCTTCCTTCCTTCCTTCTTTCCTTCCTTCCTTCCTTCCTTCCTTCCTTCCTTCCTTCCTTCCTTCCTGCCTTCCTTCCTTCC
>NW_027187460.1:31644462-31670949 GCF_028583685.1 Petaurus breviceps papuanus
CACCTGGCTGCCCCTAAGCAATTGGGGTTAAGTAACTTGCTCAAGGTTACACGGCCAGGTGTTTCTGGGTGGGTGCTAAGTGTCCGAGCTCGGATTCAATACCCAGGTCATCCCGACACTGGAGCTGGTGCTCTTACTCGCTGTGCTACCTGGCTGCCCCCTCTCCATTTATTTTTGACTATAACAATTTTTCCTCCTCTATACAGTAGGCCTTATTTTGTAACAAAGATTTTAAAAAGAAGGAGGAAAAGCAGTTCAGCAAAACTGACTACCTTGTGGATCGTACCTTACATAATACTCCATATCCTATACCTTAGTTCCCTACCTGTGTAATGCATGAAGGGAGACTGAGAAAATATTTCTTAATTCTTTTCCAGGGACACATTTATTCATTATAATTATGCTATCATATGTGTGTATAATATATGTATATGCTTGTACGTTGTTCAGTCTTGTTTAACTCTTTGTGACCCCATTTGGGGTTTTCTTGGTAAAGATACTGCAGTGGTTTGTCATTTCCTTCTCTGGCTCATTTTACAGATGAAGAAACTAAGGCAAACAGGGTTAAGTGACTTACCCAGGATCACACAGTTAGGAAGAGTCTAAGGCCAGATTTGAACTCAGGAAGATGAATCTTCCTGACTAGACCCAGTGCTCTATTCACTGCACCACCTAGCTGCCCCATATCTACTTTGCATTTGAGAAAAGTGAGACCCCAGGAGGTCACCAGGGTGATGGATCCAGAGAAGGAAGGGCTATATAGTCTGATGCCTTTGGTGATGAGGAAAATAAGGTCTAGAGAAGTAAAGTGAGTTGCTCAAGTCATCCAGTGAGGAGCAGAGACAGCAATTGAAGTCAAGACCTTTGACTTTATTCAATGAGTGCCTTGTCTATAGCCATGTGGCTAAGCAGAGGCTGAGCAGGGATTTCAAACCCACGTTTCCTGCCTTGTAGGTTGTTGGTAGGTTGGTTTTTCTACCACACAGTGATGCTGGAGAGTGCACCCCAAACCTTCTGCAGCTTCCCATTTAGTTGGATGGAGAAAATAAAGGATACATGCTACAGCTATCTTCAGATCTTGAGAGACCCTGGTGATATAATGGAAGGAATAATGGATTGAGAAGTCTGCAGTTCTGGGTTTAAAGCTCAGATCATCCATTTATTGGCTGTATGATGTGTGAATCATTAGAGCTTTCTGAATCCCAGTTTTCTTGCCTGTAAAATGAGGGAGTTGGATGAGATCACCTCCAAGATTGCTTCCAGGTCTAATATTCTATGATGCCATGATTCCACTACTTCAAAGGTCCTTGATGTATTGACATGAATATTTTCCCTCCCATTGAAGAAGTTTCCATAAACTTTATGATTTTGTAGATGGTCTTGGAGGGTAGACCAAAGAAATCCACCAATCTGTGACTAACTTGCTCATGGGCTTCCCCAAATAGAGCTAAGGTGGTCTTTGGATGCCAAACAGATGGTCCATTCATAGATCTCTTTCTACCTTGGTAGGTTTTAGGCTTGAGCAACTAGGTGGCATAGTGGATAGAGTACTAGACCTAGAGTCAGGAAGATTTCATCTTCCTGAATTCAAATCTTGCCTCATACACTTGCTAATTATGTGATCCTGGGCAAATCACCTCACCCTGTTTGCCTCAGCTTCCTCATCTGTAAAATGAGCTGGACAAGAAAATCTTAAGCCACTCTAGGAAGAAAATCCCAAATGGAGTCATGAAGAGTCATATATGACTGAAATGACTGAACATCAACAAGAACAAGACCATGATATAGGATTATAGATTTAGGATTATAGAGCTGGAAAGGACCTTAGAGGCCATCTAGTTATAACACTCCATGTGACTCAGGCTGTATTACAGCTATGAGCTGGGCCAGAGCTCAAAGCAGTTCACATAGACCTATTAATGGGCAGGGAAGATCTTGCTATTCTATTAACATTACACTAGTCCAGCCTCACCATATTACATGTGGAGACTGGGGCCCAGATTGGTGAAGTGAGTTTCATCCACAGGTGGGAAATCGCTTCTTTGATTCCAAGTTCAATGCCCTTTCTTCACCATGCTGCCTTCTGCCAGGGCTTGTTTTGCTGCCATAGCTTTTCAGAATCCAGGGTCATCCACAAACCAAACGAAACCTCAGAAAACTTTTGTGGAAGTTTTTATTCCCTGCCAATTGAAAATGCTCTGACAAGTTCAAGAAAGAGAGGAGAAAAGGGGGTGGACATTACTCTTAGTGTCTAGGTATGGGATCATGTATTCATCTTCACACAGCTGCCCAAGCAATTTCCTGTTCTTTATTTTTTTTTTACAAACATTCTTTATTAATTTTAACATTCATTAAAATTTTTTTGAGTTTCCAATTTTCTCCTTCCCTCCAACCCTTCCCCCACCCATTGAGAAAGCAAGTAATATGATATCAATTATGCATGTCAAGTCACATAAATCATATTGCCATGTTGTGGGAAGAAGAGCAAGAAAACTTAAGTAAATAAAAAAAGTATGTTTCAATCTGCACTCAGAGTTCATCAGTTCTCTGTCTGGAGGTGGATAGCATTTTTCTTTGTGAGTCCTTTGGAATTGTCTTGGATCACTGTATTGATTAGAATAGCTAAGTCTTGGGGCGGCCAGGTAGCACAGTGAGTAAGAGCACCGGCCCCAGTGTCGGGATGACCTGGGGATCAAATCTGGGCTCAGATACTTAGCACCACACCCAGAAATAACTGGCCGTGTAACCTTGAGCAAGTTACTTAACCCAATTGCTTAAAAAAAAAGAATAGCTAAGTCTTTCATTGTTGGTCATCATTATGCTATTGTTATTACTATGTACAATGGTCTCCCAGTACTGTTTTCTTCACTGTGCATCAGTTCATATATGTCTTCCTATCTTTTTCTGAAACCATATCCCTTATCATTTCTTATAGCACAATAGTATTCTATCACAATCACACACCACAACTTGTTCAGCCACTCCCCAATTGATGGGCATCTTCTCAATTTCCAGTTCTTTGCTACCACAAAAAGAGCTACTATAAATATTTTTGTATGTGTAGGTCCTTTCCTTTTTTCTTTGATCTTTTTTTGGGGATACAGATCTAGTAGTGATATTTCTGAGTCAAAACATATGCACAATTTTATGGCCCTTTGGTCATAATTCCAAATTGTTTTGCCTAATGGTGGGACCAGTTCACAACTCCACCAACAGTGCATTAGTGTACCTATTTTCCCATATCCTTTCTAGCATTTGTCATTTTTCTTTTGTTATGTTAGACAATCTGATAAGCATGAGTGATACCTCTGAATTGTTTCAATTTGCATTTAGCTAATTAATAGTGATTTAGAGAATATTTTCATATGGCTATTGATAGCTTTGATTTTTGACCATTTATCAATTGACAAAGTAATTTTCCTAAAACACAGGACTAATTATAGCATTATCTCCCTCAAAAGCCTTCATTAGCTCCCTGTCTCTAAGATCAAATACAGAACTCCTCTTCTTGTCATCTAAAGCCTATTACCACCTCAATCTAAGCTAACCTTTTCCATCATGATACATTATGTACTTCTACAAGTTCTATGATCCAGCCAAACCTCCATTCTTGCTATTCTTCACACAAGACACTGCATTTCCCCCATCACTGTGCCCCATGCCTGGAATTCACTCCCTCCTTGTCCCTGTCTATTAGAATCCCTAGCTTTTAAGAAAACTAGGGATTCTCAAGTGCCACTTTCTACACTAAACCTTTCCTGATCTCTCTAACTGTGAATGTGTCCTCACTAATTACTGTATGTGTGTGTATGTGTGTATATACACATATACACATATCATAAATATATACTTGTATACACATTGTCTCCCACATATTTGTATCACAAATACATTCATATAATATAAATAAAATACATTTATAAATAACAAATAATGTATTGCATAAAACATATTTTAATATATTTATGAATAAATTGTCTCCTCCCAATATAATATAAACTTCTTGAGGGCAGGGGCTATTTCCTTTTTGTCTTCAAATTTCCAGCACCTAGCATAGGGTCTGACAAGTAGTAGGTCCTTAATAAAAGCTTGTTGATTGATTGATAGCATTTATGTTTTGCTTTATATTTGGATTTGTGATGGGTTGGTTAGGATATTGTGGTTATCATTCTACAAGTACATAGATAAATATATGTAAGTAAGTATGTATAAAGTAGAAGTCTTGATGGGAAGAAAGTGGTGTAGTAGATAGAGAGCTGGGTCTGAAATCAGATTCAACTTCCTGATAAGTGGTCTCAGACACTAGCTGTGTGACCCTGAGCAAATCACTTAACCCTGTTTGTCTCAGTTTCTTCCTCTATTAAGTGAATTGGAGAAGGAAATACCAAACTATTCCAGTATCTTTGCCAAGAAACCCTCAAATGGGGTCATGAAGAGTCAGACATAACTGAAATGACTGAACAACAAAATTATAACAAAGGGGTCCAGATAAAGTACTATGAGAAATCTGAGGAAGGAAAGATAATTTTTACCTTGTTATGTTTGTGGTGGGATGTGGGTGAGAGAGGGGAAGGGGAAGGCCCAGTAAGAATGTCCTGAAGGGAAGAGGGAAGGTCCATTGAGAATGCCCTGAGGGGAAGAGAAATATTTAATAAAAATGTTCTTCCAGGATATGTCTGAAGGCTTCATGTCGGAGTTATATTTAAAAAAATTATTTATTTTTAGTTTTCAACATTCACTTCCATAAGATTTGGAGTTCCAAATTTTCTCCCCATTTTCCCTCTCCCCCAAGACATATGTAATTTGATATAGGTTCTACCCATATATTCATATTGAACCTCTTTTCACATTAGTTATGTTGTAAAGACAAATTAGAACCAATGGGAGAAAACACAAGAAAGAAGAAATAAACAAAAAAAGAAAAAAAGAGAGAGAGAGAGCAAATAATATGCTTCAATCTCTGTTCAGACTCCATAGTTCTTTTTCTGGATGTGGACAGCATTTTCCATCATGAGTCCTTTGGAGTTGTCTTGGATCCTTGTATTGCTAAGAGGAGATAAGTCTATCAAAGTCAGTCATTGCACATTGTGGCTGTTACTGTGGATAATGTTCTCCTGGTTCTGCTCACTTCACTAATCATCAGTTTGTTCAAGTCTTTCCAGGTTTTCTGAAGTCTTTCTGCTCATCATTTCTTATAGCACAATAGTATTCCATTCCATTTATATAGCATAACTTGTTCAGCCATTCCCCAGCTGATGGGCATTCTCTCAATTTCCAATTTGTTGCCACCACAAGAATTGCTATGAATATTTTTGTACATGTGGGTCCTTTTCCCATTTTTTTTTTTGCTTTTTGGAGGGCAATTGGGGTTAAATGATTTGCCCAAGGTCACACAGCTAGTTTTTGTGTTAAGTGTCTGAGGCTGGATTTGAACTCAGGTCTTCCTGACTCCAGGGCCGGTGCTCTATTCACTGAGCCACTTAGCCACCCCTCCTTTTCCCAGTTTTACGATCTCTTTGGGATACAGCCCTAGAAGTGATATTGCTGGGTCAAAGGGTATGCACATTTTTATAGCCCTTTGGATATGGTTCCAAATTGCTCTCCAGAATGGCTGGATCAGTTCACATGGAGTTACATCTTAAGTAGGCCTTGAAACAAGAGAACACTTTCAATAGATGACAATAGGGTGAGAGTCCATTTCCAGCTTGGAGAATTACTTGAGGAAAGTCAGATAGAGAGGGCAGGATGAAAGCTGGAAAGAGACAGTGGTCCAATTTGGTTAGAACAATGTGTGAAAAGCTGAACAAGTAGGTTGGAATCAAAGTATGATGAACCTTCAGTGCCAGAGTCCAGAGTTTATGCTTTATTCCATATTCGAAGAGGAGTCACTGGAGTTTTTGAGGTACAGGAGGGACATGATTGGCAAGGTTAATCAGACATCATTATGGAAGATAGGTCAGAGAGGAGATAGAGTGAATACAGAAAGACTGTTAGAAGGTAAGGGAAGACAAGGGCCTGAACCAGAGTTGTTTCAATGGGAATGGAGAGAAGGACCTAAAGAAGTCAAAGATGACTTCAGGGGAGATAAGAAGGATCATGGAGCCTGGGTTATTGGAAGGACTGTGGTGTAATTAAGAGAGAAGGTGAAATCAGGGACAGAGATAAGAACGGGGTAGGGGGAGATGGTGAGTTGGTTTTAGATATGTTGAGATCGAAGTACAGGTGGGACATCCAGGTAGTATTTGGAAACACAGAACTGGAGCTTCTAGGAGAGATGGGGATTGGGACAAGGAGTGGGAAAAGATATAAATTTGAGAGTCATCTTCATAGAGATGATAATTGAAGTCTTGGGAGTAGAAGGTTAAGACTAGAAACTTTTTGAGGGCCTTCTAAGCCCAGAGTCCCACAGCTAGTAAATAGCAGAGTCAGAATCTGAACCCAGGTCCCTTTACTCAAAATCTAAGAGCATTTTTAAGGAATGGGAGGAAGACAAGACGTCATCAAAAGAAACAAAGAAGGAGTAGTCATGAGTACAGAATCACAGAAGCCACAGGAAGAGAAATTATAAAGAAATTATAGAGAAGAATGTGGTTCCAAATACCACAGAAGGATGAGCATGAAAAAACTTCATTGGTTTTTAGTAATAAGAAGTATCATTGGTGGCTTTGTGCAATAATACTCCAGTGTTCTAAACATCTCTAGTTCTTCTAATACATCTTCATATGACATGTGTATGAATAGAAGAGTGAGTGAGTGGGCCCCACATGTGTAGTGAGAACTCCATGTGTAAAGGGGGGAGCTGTTGTAGAGTGTGTGGCTTGAAGGGAGGCACAATAGACATCTCTAGGCCCCTTCTTTCCCCACCCTTCTCCAACAGAGATTTTCATTCCTTTCAGGAGAGAAAACAGGAGGTTGGGTCTAGAAGTTACTGCTGTGCTCTTCTCAGGGGGAGAGGGGGCACCAGACTAGAAGTATAGCTATCTTCTCCTTTAAATATTGTTCATCTAGGGTATGTTACTGGGCTCCATCTAACTTTTGATCCTGTCACCATTTTGGGGAGCAGGATTCCAAGCTTTGTATTTAAGGTCTGACCTCATATGATAGCAGTTCCCTAATGAACACTCAACAGAGAACAGCAAAGAAAACCATTTATCCAAATCATAGCAAAACAGAAATCAGAGAAGGTATACATAGGAGGATATATACCAGACAATATAGAGTGGAAGAGCTCTCGCATGGGGAGTGAGATAACTTAGCTCAACCAAGAGAGATTATCCTAGATATCACCAAAGAGGAAACTCCCCAAAGTCTCGGCATAGCAAGCTGAGAACACGGATATGATAGAAATTACCTCCTCCTCTCATGTCTTCCCAGGGTCTTTTCTTTCAGCAATCTGAAGTGAGATTGGCTTCTTCCATCTTATATCTCAAAGTTGCAAGCCAGGAGCACCCAAATAATGTATCCTCCAAAGAGTGACTGGCTAAGAACTGAAGCTCTTCTTCTCTCACCAGTTCTACCCTGCTCCTTCATCTCCACAAATAAGGAGAGAATCCAGTGCCAATGGGTTTTGAGACAGAGGTTACATTTGGTTTCTAGTATCTTTATTATATGGATTGCTTTGCTTCGGATATGACCCAGATGACATGACAGATGGCATGTATTGGCAAAGAGAAGCATGGGTCTTCAGTGGAAAGGACCTTAAACTGGGCATGAGGTAGGGGAAGATTTGTGTTTCCATCTTGGCTTTGCAGTGTTTTCATGGGCAAATTACTCCATATCTCTTTCTTTAGTTTCTTCATCTTAAAAAAGGGGAGTGGAGGAGATAGTATCTAGCTCTCTTCTGTATGGGTAATTTTATAAATTTAGGACCCAGTACTCCCCTTCCTCTCTCTGGCTACACAGTGCCCTAAGTGCCATGGTGGGAGAGGCAGCTTAGTACAGTGGATAGAGCATCAGAGTTGACCTTGGAGACAGGAAGACTTGAGTTTAAATGCTACCTTAGGTAACTTACTTTGGAAAATGGACTAAATACTTCCAGTTTACTTGTGTGACCCTGGGCAAGTCACTTAACCTTTCTTAGCCTCAGTTTCCTCATCTATAAAATTAAGAGGTTGTATTTGATGACCTCTAAGTACCCTTCTACCTTTAAGTCTATGATGCTATGATTCTATGTCCTTGTTCAGGGATCTTTAGAGCTGATGCCTTTTGTGAAACAAATAAAAAACAAACACAAAACCCAACATGGTACCTCACACACCACAAAATTGTGTTCAACATAAACTTCATCTAGTCTTCTAAAAAAGGTCTTTTTGTGATGCATCAAGAGGCTAGCATCTTCTTCTTTTCCCCAACTTTGCTCATTATGGGATTTGAGGCGCCAACATCTCCCAGGACCTGAATCTCAGGCACCACAGGCAATGGTCTTTGGGGTGTCAATCAACCTTACTGTTACAGAATCAGCCATGGCTGCCAAACTGTTTATTGCTCTGTCCTGGCAAGCTCCCAGAGGATGATGACATGATGGAGAGATGCACGGACCAGGGGACTGTCACTTGAATAATGCTTCTGAATACTGCTGATGTCTGTCATTCTGATGTGTGAGAGTCATACTGGAACCGAGCCCTGGAAGCAGGGAATGTACCTGTCAGTTCCTGCTGTTCCTCTAACACCAATGCTCTGCTCGAGCCAGGCTCATTTTATTGTCTACTGAGTAAACCATGCTCATTCCCCCCCCCATGTATATTCTTAGCATGGCATGGCATAATAGATAGAGTGCTAGTTGTTGAGTCAGGAAGACTTAGAATTAAATTCTTTCTCAATACCTGGACATGACTGGAGAAATCATTAAACTGCTCTAGGCTCAAGTGAGAAAAAATATTTAAAGTGTATTGTAAACCTTAAAATGCTGTATAGATACTTACCATCATCATCATTATCATCATCAAAATGAAGATGAAGGTAGCATCTCCTTTGAGGATCAAAGGGTTTGGCAAACTGTAAGTTAGATGGTACAGTGGATAGAGCCCTGGACCTAGAGTCAGGAAGACCTGAGTTCAAATGTGACTTAAGACACTTAATCACTGTGTGTCTGTAGGCTAGTCCCTTAACCTCTATCTGCCTCTGTTTCCTCATCTACCACCTGGGAGTAATAATACTAGCACCTTCTTCATAGGGTTGCTCTAAGAATACAGTAAGATAATTGCAAAGTGCTTCTTTGCAAACCTTAAAGTGCTACATAAATAATAATTGTTATTGCTTACCTGAATGCCCACTCTTTGCTTATTCAAAACCTATTCATTCTTTAAACTCCAGCTAAACTACAGAAAAGTAAAAGTCTCAGGAGACCTAGGTTCTAATCTTGTCTCTTCCACTTTGGACAAACTTCTTTTACCTTTCTGGGACTCTAATCTTGCCTCATTCATGAATGATTCTGATGAGGAAGAAAAGAAGAAACCATCTGAACTCAACACCTTTCTTTGGATCTCCAGTTCTTATCAGCTGAAGGGACTCAATTTAGAGCTTGAAACTGCAGAAATTAAAGCACTATAGTCCCCTTCACAACATGCCCTTTATTTCCACCACTATCATTAGCTCTCTTGTTCCCTGCTCCTATTGCCTGAGGTAGACACCATGGACAGAGGCACCTTAATACCAGCATTCTGTTTAGAATCTAGAAGTGATTTAGTCTTTAGGTTTCTTCTACATTCCTCCTGCTTCCCCTGACTCTTAGCTTGCAACTTCCTACTTTATCCTTCTATATTTCCTGTGATTCTTAGTCACTATTTGCTAAAGAGACGCTCTCCACTACTTCTCTCTGAATTGTCATCCCAATCTAGTTTGACCCCATTTATCTCCTGTCCCATTCATCCCTTGCTGTCCCTTCATTAGCTTAACCATTCCCATCTCTCTTTTACCACAGTCACCCACAGGGTGGTTACACCTTGGATCTCATCATCATTTAAAGCTGTTCAACTTCCAAAACATTGAATGCTGAAATTCCCCTCTCTTCACAATCCCCCATTCTTTCATTTTTCCTGCGATTTCACTACAACTCCTGTTTATCTTCACTATAATTTCTAAATGCTTAGTTCCTCCTTCTTCTCCCCCCATTTTGGTTGATTTTTCCTTCCTTCAGAATCTTGACCCTATTATGAGGTACTTAAATAAAGTACTACCCTCCATGCTTTTTTTTGGATGGGGTAAGGTAGGGCAATTGGGGTTAAGTGACTTGCCAAAGGTCACACGGCTAGTTTTGTGTTAAGTGTCTGAGGCCGGATTTGAACTCAGGTCCTCCTGACTCCAGGGCCAATGCTCTATTCATTGCACCACCTAGCTGTCCCAACCCTCCACTCTTGAATTGCTTGCTCCCCTGTCATGCTGTGTGTACACCTTTCTAATCATGCTGGCTCATCACCATCATCCCTGCTCCTCCCTCTAAGCTGTTGAGTTCTGCTGGACTAAGGAAGTCATTGTGCCCATAAGGGGTGGGTGGTGTAGGGAGTAAGACATTGGACTTAGGTTCAAGAAGATATGGGTTCAAATCCTGTCTCAGATGCTTGATAAATGTGTAAGCCCGGGCAAGACATTTATCTTCTCTGTATCTCAATTTTCTCATCTGTAAAATAAACAGGTTGGACCCAATCACCTCCAAGACCCTTTCATGCTTTAAATCTAAGCTCCCAGGCTGGCTGAGCCCACTAAAAGTCATATTACCTAATCCAAACTGGACCCTCATTGATGCATAGTAATCTTTTTATTCATTACCTATCACAACCTTGGATGTTCCAAATATTTTATCTCCTAGAGCCCCCACTACTACTCATCCTTCACTCTCAGCAGATGACTTCACCTGCTATTTTACAGAAAAAAAATCAAAGTCACCTCTGGTGAGCTTTTTTTTCTTCTTATTCCACACGTCAAAACCTCTATGCCGTTATCCACCCTTGCTTTTGCTCCATTTTCAGAGGATTGTGTAGCCCTTTTCATTTCCCAAGAGGGATCACCATAGTTTACTGTTGCCTTCATCTCCTTTGGACTCCCTTGGGAGCTTGTTCTATTGATTATTCCCTAATTTTCAATCTCTCCATAGCTACTCATTCTTTTTCTATTGTCTAAAGATATATTCAGGTCTCTCCTATCTATAAAATTCCTCTCTGTCACTCTGAAAACTAGCATTCCCATATCTTCATGTTCACTGCTAAACTCCTAGGAACCTCCACTTCTCACCTCCACTTCCTCACCACTCCTCAAGCCCTTGCAGTTCTGACCCCAACACTCTTCTGAAACCTCCCTCTGGAAAGTCACTAATGATACATTAGCTGCTAAATCTGATGCATGGTCTTTTTTTCAGGCCACATCCTCCTTGACCTTTCTGCAGCATCTTCTTGAATATTTTCTTTTCCCTTGATTCTCCCAGTTTTCTCTTCACTTGTTTAACCACTCCCTAGTTTACTTCATTGATTCATTATCTATGTCTTGTCCTGTAATAATATGTATCCCCCTAAAAGCTCTGTCCTGGGACTCTTCCCTTTTTTTTTTTTACTCTGCCTTTGTGCTGTCTCTCATACACTCCCATGGATTCAATTATCACCCTTATAATAATGATACTTATTGTTATTGTTCAGTCATTTCAGTCATGTCTGACTTTGTGACCCCATTTGCCATTTTCTTGGCAAAGGTATTGTAGTGGTTTGCCATTTCTATCTCCAGATCAGTTTTTGCAAGTGAGGAAAGTGAGGCAAGCAGGATTAAGTGACTTGTCCAGGGTCATACAGCTACTAAGTGTCTGAAGACATATTTGAACTCTGGAAGATGAGTCTTCCTGACTACATTTCTGGCACTCTATACATTGTGCACCTAGCTGCCCCAATAATGATAATAGCTAATATTTATATAGCATTTACTGTGTATCTGGCACTGTACTAAGCACTTTAAATTATTATTTCATTTGATCCTTGCAAATGAGGTGATATTATTATTCACATTTTTTGGAGGGGGAAGGCAAGGCAATTGGGGTTAATTGACTTGCCCAAGGTCACACAGCTAGTAAGTGTGTCAAGCATCAGAGGCTGGATTTGAACTCAGGTCCTCCTGACTCCAGGACTGGTGTTCTATTCATGGCTCCACCTAATTGCCTCCCATTATTCACATTTTACATATGAGGAAACTGAGGCAAACAGAGGTTAAGTGACTTGCCTAGGGTCACAGAACTATTAGGTGTCTGAGTCTGGATTTGAGCTCAGATCTTCCTGACTCCAATTCTGGCACTCTATCTACTGCACTATCTAGTTATCCCTTATGCTAAGTATTTCCAGATCTATATGCTTATCTTTAATATATCCCCTGAACTGTAGTCCTGCATTACTAATTACTCCCTGGATACTCTCATCCAGATGTCCTGCCAGTATTTCAAATTCAACTTGTCCAGAATGGAGCTCATCATTCCCCTTTAATCCACTTTCCTACAAATTTCCTATAAACTCTAATGGCTCCCTCTTACCTAGCGCAGAGGTGTCAAATATATGACCTGACCAGACTAAAATGTAATTAGGAACTATTAAACAAAACAAATAAAAATACAATAAAACACAGATAATAACATTTTAAAACTTAGTCAATGTGTGACCCATGGGGATCCTTGTGCATGTTTTAGTGGCCCCTCATTTCTATTCAAGTTTGACACTATTAACCTAGAGGATCAAATACAAAATCCTCTGTTTGATTTTTAAAGCCCTTTATAACCCAACTCCTTCCTACCTTTCCAGTTTTTTCTCATATTACTCCCCTCCACGTACTCTGTAATTCAATAATACTGACTTCTTTGCTATTCCTTTTACAAGACACTCCACCTCCCAGCTCCTGGCATTTTCACTGGTCATCCTCCATTCCTAGAACTCTTTCCCTCATCCTCTATTTCTCCTGGCTTCCTTCAAGTCTCAGCCAAAATTCCACCTTCTGCAAGAAGCCTGTCCTAATTCTCTTTAATCCCACTGCTTTCCTTCTGAGATTGCCACCAGTTTATCTGTTCTATATCTTGTTTGTTCATAGCTGGTCACGTGTTGTCTCTCTCTATAAAAAGGTGAGATTCTTGAGAAAAAGAATTAGTTCACCTTTCTTCATTTCCTTGGTACACCACAGGAGCTTAATAAATACTTGTTGCATGACAAATTTTCTTATATCTGCTGATGACACTACCATCACTCTAGTTTCCCGAATTTATAACCTTGGTTACATCTTTGACTCTTTCCTTTTCCTCATTTGCAAAATCCACCCAGCTGTCAAGTCCAATCAATTCAATCTTTACAGATCTCAAAGTATGGTCTAGGAACCCAGAGGGTTGCTGAAACACTTTCAGGAGGTCTGTGAGGTCAGAACTATTTTCATAATAATACTAAGATGTTTTAATTTCAAGCAGAATTGTGATAGGTATAATACACAGAAATAAAAGGTCTATGGGGAAGGGGTCCTCAGTGTAAGAGTATAAAGAGGGATTTGTTGAGATCAATGAGTTTGAAAACTGCTGGTATAGAATATCCTTACATTCACTACCCTACTTCAGTCTCTAATCACCTGAACTATTGTAATAGCATTCTTATTGGTCTTTCTGACTCAGTCTTCTCCATTCACCTCCACGTAGCTCCCCAAATAAATATCCAATGATACATATCACTCCCTGCTCATTCTCTACTCTCTTTTGTCTTTAGGATAAAATAAACATAAGGGTGGGGTTTGATTCGCACTACATTAAATTTCCTCCGTCTGGTATTTAGGGCCCAGTGTGATATGATTCCAATGCATTATTTTGTTTTACTCTCCTTTATGTGCTTGACCTTCCAGTCAAACTAGATTGTCAGTTGTTCCTTGAACTTGACATATGATCTCCCACCAGCAGTGGTATCATAAGCCAGGAAAGCCAACAAAAAAAGAAATCAAAAGAACAAAGATCCTAGGGGGGAGAGCAAGATAGGAGGTCCCTAATCCATGCAAGCAGTCAGTGATTGGCAGATCAGGGGAATTTCCAGAGCTTCGCAAAGCAGAGTCAAAAGACAGACTAACAGTCAGCAACACTATGGGAGCAGGGGTAGGGCAGCCAGGAAATCTGGGGCACCATGCCAGTGGAAAGAACACTGATTCTGGGGTCTCTTGTTTTCCCAGTATCAGGTGCCTTTATTTCTTTCTCATGCTAGTGAATTGATTGCATGACATGGGAGACACTGGCAAAGGACCGCTCAGTATGGGTGCCCACATCAAAAAAAGGTGCAGTGCTTTATGAGTGAAGCAGAATTGTAGTAGCTGAAAAGAAACACGAGATGTGCAAAAAAATTTAGACTATTTGTACCTGACCTGTGCTAGAACTTTCCAAGCTCATATTGCTCTCATCAGCCACACTTACTGTATACCTTGACCCCAACATAGTGATGTCATTTTGGTCCTTTTTGAAAATGAAGGAAAACAACCAAACAAAAGATACCCAGGTCTGGAAGTCTACAGGCAATGGTCACTGAAAATAGCAAGTTGAGGAGTAAATATAGAGCACACCCTAGTAGAAATGTTTCCCCTGACATACATTTTTAAAAAATTTCCCACAATACCTAGCACAATGCCATATATAGAATAGATGCTTAGTAGAAACTTGTTGAATGAGTAAACAGTAGCTCATATTTATAAAATAATTTAGTTTTCAAAAATACTTTCTTAACAATCCCATGAGGCAGGCAGCATGAGTTATCCCCATTTTACAGATATTAATAATAGCTAGCATTTTCATGGCACTTTAAGGTTTGCAAAGCACTTTACAAATATTATCTAATTGGATCCTTATAACAGCCCTGGGTATTAGAGCTATTATTAACCTCACTTTATTTATTTATTTTCCAAATGCTTTATTAACTTCTGGTTTACATCATTCATTTCTGCCAGATTTTGAGTTACAAATTTTCTCCCCGTTTTTCACCTACCCACCGCCCCAAAATAGCAGTCTCACAGGATATCCCCTCCTCCCATCTGCTCTCTTCCATATCTTCTCCCATACCCCTTTTGACTTTTCCAGTAGGGTATGGTGGATCTCTATGCCCCAGTGCCTGTGTATCTTATTTCCCATCTACATGTAAAGTAGTATTAATAATAATATATAATTTTAAAACATTTTATTTTAAAACTTTGAATTCTGATTCATTCCCTTCCTCCCTTGTCACCCACCCTTACTGGGAAGATAAGCAATTCAGTATTGGTTATGCATGTGTAGCTATTCAAAACATTACCATAGTAGATATATTGTAAAAGACTGACTATATTTCCCTCCCTCCTATCCCACCTCCCACTTGTTCTATTCTCTACTTTGATCCTGTCCCTTTTCAAAAGTGGGTGCTTCCAACTTCCCTCCCCCCCAGCCTACCCTCCCTTCCATCATCCTCCCTTTCATCCCCTTTCCCCCCTACTCTCCTATAGGGTGAGATATCCCATTTAGTGTGTATGTCATTCCCTCCCTGAGCCAAATTCAATGAGAATAAGGTTGACCCATTCCCTTTTGCCTTCCTATTCTTCCCCTCCATTGTAACCATTTTCCCTTGCCTCTTCTATATGAGATAGTTTACCCTATTCTATCTCTCCCCATCTCCTCTCATTATATTCCTCTCTCACCTCTTAATTTCACCTTTTAAGTATCATCCCTTCCTATTAAATTGGTCCTGTTCCCTCTATCTGTGTATATTTGTAAACATATATACACACATTCACATATGTATTCATGTGCCATATACCCTCCTATATAGACATATGTACACACACACACACACACACACACACACACATATATATATATATATATACATATATTTCTATTCCCTTCAACTATTTTCATACTGAGAAAAGTTTCATGAGTTACAATTATCATTTTTCCATCTAGGAATGTAAAGAGTTCAACTTTGATAAGTTCCTTATGATTTCTTTTCCCTGTTTACCTTCTCATGCTTCTCTTGCTTCTTGTATCTCAATGTCAAATTTTCTATTCAACTCTTTTTTTTTCATCAAGAACGATCGAAAGTCCTTTATTCCACTGAATGACCATATTTTCCCCTGAAACATGATACTCAGTTTTGCTGGGTAGGTGATTCTTGGTTTTAATCCCAGCTCCTTGGACCTCCGGAATATCATACTCCAAGCCCTTTGATCCCTCAGTGTAGAAGCTGACAGATCCTGGGTTATCCTGATTGCGTTTCCACAATATTCAAATTTTTTCTTCCTGGCTACTTGTAATATTCTCTCCTTAATCTGGGAATTCCAGAACCTGGCTATAATATTCCTAGGAGTTTTCTTTTTGGGATCTTTTTCAGGAGGTGATTGGTGGATTCTTTCAACCTCTATTTTGCCCTCTGGCTCTAAAACATCAGGGCAGTTTTCTTTGAGAACTTCCTGGAGGATGATTTCTAGGTTCTTACTTTGATCATGGCTTTCAGGTAGTCCAATAATTTTTAAATTATCTCTCCTGGATCTATTTTCCAGGTCAGTGATTTTTCCCATGAGATATTTCACATTGCCTTCTATTCTTTCATTTGTTTGGATCTGTTTAACAGCATCTTGATTTCTCATCAAGTCACTAGCTTCCCTTTGCTCCATTCTAAATCTGAGGGAATGATTCTCCTCATTGAGCTTTTGAGATTCTTTTTCCATCTGGCAAATTCAGCTTTTTAAGGCATTCTTCTCCTCATTGCCTTTTTGAGCCTCTTTTGCCATTTCAGTTAGTCTATTTTTTTAAGGTGTTATTTTCCTCAGTCAGGTTGTTGACTCTCATTTCATAATTTTCTTGCATTGTTCTCATTTCTCTTCCCAATTTTTCCTCTACTTCTCTTATTTGCTTCTTAAGGTCCTCTATGGCCTGTAACCAGCTTGTAGTTTTCTTTGAAGCTTTTGGTGCAGGAGTTCTGACTTCACTGTCTTCCTCCTGTTCCATGCTTTGATCCTTTTTGTCATCAAAGTAGGAGTGTAAAGTTGGGTTGGTCTGTTTATTTTGCTTTCTTTGCCTGCTCATGTTGCCACTCAATCACTTGACCCCTGGGCTCTTTGCCACAGTAGGACTCTGCCACCAGACTGGGGAGCTTCGTCACAAACGCTACGGTTTTCTCAGCTGCCGAAGGTATTATTTGGGTGCCCTCTCTGAAGCCTCCACACTCTCTGGCAAGCTATAGCACACCCCAGGACCTCCACCCTAGACCGCAATGCAGATCCAAGCAGGTTAAAGCAAGAGCGATTACCCCTCAGACTGGTCGCTTGGTCCCCCTACACTCTGCAGGCCAGGAGCTGAAGCTGCTGCATGGTGGGTGGCTGTTGCACAGCCGGTGCCTCAGTGGCTTCTCACCCTGGGGGCAAACATTCCCAACTGCTGGTCCCAAAGTCCACACTGCACTGACCTCTCACTTTGTCCTTAGCATCTATATGTTGATAATTCTGCAAACCTGCCCCAACTGCTGGTTATCTGGAGTCCCTCCAGCTGGTGGTTGGTCAGGCCCACCCTGGGGCTAAAACCTCCAGCCCGTGTGGGGCTGGGCTTGGCTCCCAGACTGCTGAGCCGATTCCTGTCGGCCTGCCAAGCTGTCCTCAGTGGGAAGTTAGCTTCTCTGTGTCATTTTGTGGGTTCTGTAGCTCCAAAGTTTGTTCAGAGTCCCCTTTTACAGGACTTGGTGGAGGTGGTTTAACCTCATTTTACATATGAGAAGAGGCAGGGAGGTGGCTCAGTGGATAGTGCGCTGGTCCTGGAGTCAAGAACCTCTGAGTTCAAATCTGGCCTCAGATACTTACTACTTGTGTGGTGAACCATTCCAGTATCTTTGTTAAGAAGACCTCATGAAGAGTTGGACTCAAGTGAACAACAACATATAAGGAAATCGAGGCAGGCAGAGGTTAAGTGACTTGTCCAGGATCACATAGCTAGTAAGTATTTGTACTGAGGTCTTCCTGATCCAGATCTAGTACTCTATCCAACATGCCCCTGCCCCTGCTTCTAGCTGTATTATATTTAGAGGAAGACAGAGATGAGGTTCAGAGAGATTAAGCTACTTTCTCATAGTCATGAAGGTAATAATGGACAGAGTTGGGGGAGATGTCAGTTTTTTTAAGTATATTGATCAACCTATCAATCAGTTGGCATTTATTATTATATTTATTATTTTTTGGAGGGCGGAAGGCAGGGTAATTGGGGTGAAGTGACTTTCCCAAGGTCACACAGCTAGTAAGTAGGTCAAGTGTCTGAGGCTGGATTTTAACTCAGTCCTTCTGACTCCAGGGCTGGTGCTCTATTCACTGTGCCACCTAGCTGCCCCAGTGTTTATTGAGCCCCTACTATGTACTGCACACTGACAGAGAATAGAACAACATCTCTTCCTGTAGAATTTATATTCTGGAGGGTGGGGGTTTGGGATGGGGTAGGACAATGTCTACAGCAAGTGGAGGCATAAACAAAAGAGATACAAGGTGATTTTAGTGAGAAGAGCACTGGGGATGGGGTATGATTAGAAATGGATCTCAATTTAGTGCTTTTCTCTCTTTTCCATGCTGATGAATGGATGAATGATGAGAACATTTTTTTCCCCCTAAGAAAGTTGTCTACAATAAGGTCTACACTGGTAGATCCTGAGCCAACTATTGTTGATAACTAGGTCATCACTGGACTGGTGAGTAGAGCAGGAGTCTTTGATACTTGTGTCTGGGAAGATGGTTATATTCCTTTGTGATGGGGAATGTCTGTATTGTCATTCATTTGGGGAAATCACCTTTTTTACACAGCTTAATGACATTCAGCTATACTATATGTGCTGGGTTTCCTGGCTAGGTATCAGAAGACAATTCTTAAGGTTCAGAAAAAGGGCCTAGAAAGTCACAGAAAGCCATAAAAAAGCTGGAAAACCAAAAACCTCCTTGATGCTAGGTGTCTATTAATTCTAATAAAGCACAGTGCTTTGCACATAGTAAACATTAAATACATTCTTCATTTATTCATTTATCACAGTCATAACTAGGGTAAAGCAGCTAGGGCTTTTCCCAAGGGTGGAAAATTCACAGTGCTCTGAAAGCCCCTTCCTAGGGTCATATATTCCCCTGCCGGCCCCACTACTGGCAGCAGTGGCTTTCCTTCTTTCAGCAGGGTATAGATCTCAGAGTGTCTCAGGGTGTATTTCCTCTCCCCTCTAGGCTGTATACCAGGAACACTTGAGGTGCCTACAAATACACCTTATCTCCCTTTCCTAGGGCTTGTCCTGGTGAAAAATGTTGCTATTTAAAACCTCTGACAGGAGAAACTTTGACTTCCCATGTTAGTTCTCTTTGTGCTATAGTCTGAGCTGGGACTCTTGATTTCTCTCTTAGACCTGCTTCTTTGATTCTCCAGCAAGGAATCTCATTCTCCACTCTGCCCCTATTTGGCTCAGACCTCCTCATTTACTCTCTCTGCTTTGGGACTTCCCCAATCCCTCCAGTTTTCTGAACATGACTAGCCTTGGGTAGCTCTCTGCTGCCCTCTGCTGATGCTGGTAAAACCCACAGGCTCCTGACCTAGCCACAGGCCCTGTTAAACCCCTTGGTCCTGGTTTCCCTCCAGTTGTTACATCAGCTATTTCTGCTGGGTAGGACCAAGCCAAGGGTTGGAGGAATGCTGCTGAGACGAAGATTTGTTTTTATAAAGATATCTCTCACTTCATCCCTTGTGGAATCCTTCTGTTCCCTCCTAATTCCTCACAGCACTGGGTAGGGTGAGGAAGGTGCTGGAGGAGAATGGAAGGCAGCATGTAGTGGAAAGATCTTTGGCTTGGGAGTCACAGAGTCTGGGTTCCAATCCCACCATAGCTACTTGCAACTTGTGTGGTTGTAGATGAGCCTTCTCTGGGACTCAGTTTTCTTATATGAAAATGAACTTGGACTAGATGATACTTGAAATCCCTTCCAGCCACTTGTAAATTTAATGAGATACTAATGAACTTTTCATCTCTCCAAAGAGACAGATTGTAGTGATTCAAAGCTTTGGTTCTAATGGGTGAAGAATGTAGCTGGGCCATCCACCCCTAAAGCAGATCTCCTCACTTAGCCTGGACCCTGCACCCTCACTTCCTGGGTTTAGACCTTAGACCTTAGTCAATCAATCGATAAACATTTATTAAGCTTTTACTATGTGCCAAGCATTGGAGATACCAAATAGAGTCAAAAGACAATTTCTGCCCTTGAGAAATTTATAATCTAATGGGAGAGACAACACGTAAACAAATCTCTACAAAGCAAGTTATAAACAGGAAAAATTGTTGTTATTCGTCCTTTGTTTTTGAAGAGAACCAATGACATCACAGGGTGATGTCTTGATCTGCATGTGATTTGGATTTAAGTCAGGCAGAGTAGCTTCACTTTCTCTTCCAGAATCATCCATGTCCAGTAGCAAGGTAAAAGTCAGTATGACTGGTGATGGCCTGGGATCTATGTCTGACCAAGCTCAAAGCTCTCAGCAGTGCTTTCTTCATGGCCACTTGAACAAATGGTTCTCATCTGCCCATTCTGCTGGGTAATTAACAAGTAGTGCTGACCATTCCCAGCTGGTGCAAGTCAATACAGAAAGAGGAAGAGGGATTGGATGATGTGTTCCTGAAGTAAATAATAAAGCTGGATAACCTTTTATATTTTGTCTCTAATCTCTTGCCCCCACCCCATGTCAGGAGTCAGGGGTGTGCTGGAGCTGGTTCAAGTCAACTCTTAGAGCTGATTGTTAAATTCTCAGTGTGAGCATTTATGCCTCAGAAATCAGGAAATGCCAACAAATCTAGGCTTGATTTGTTATTTTGTTGATTGTCTAGACTTAAGAAAGTGTTCATAATATATATTAAGCTTAAAATATTTTTCTTTTCTCTCAGAGAGATGGTTGTCAAACATTTACCAGTACATCCATTCTTAGAATGCTCTCTCCTTACCTCTGCCTTTTGGAATCCCTAACTCCTTTCAAGGATTGACTCAAGGATTATTTCCTCTAAGAAGTCTTTCATGACCCCCCAGTTAGAGTTCCCTCCTGAAATTACTTTTTATATACTTCCTACTTATTTAGTCAGTCAATAAGTATTTATTAAACACCCTACTATGTGCCAGGAATTGTTCAGCAAGGGGAAGAAGATAGATTCTTCAAATTGTATGGACTGGTGAGTGTGGCTTTGATTCCAGACTAAATTCTAGAATGTATTATTAAAGAGTGGATTATGAACACATTAAAAGAGAAGTGGGAATAACTTATCCACAGGTTAATCCTGGCATACCTTGTTCTTGGTGATCCCCTTCTGAGTCACAGTGCTTGAATTTCATCTTGTTCATTTCAGCTTGTTGTTCTAACCTGCTAGGACCTTTTTGAATCCCAAATCTGTCATCCAAGGTATTCGCTATTCCTGACAGATTTGTGGTCTCTGAAAATTTGATCAGCATGCCATCTCTGTCTCTTGCCAAGTCATTGACAAAAATGTTGAATAGAAAGACCAAGGACAAGGACGTTCCAGTAGAGGCTGACATTGATTCATTAGTTATAGAACCAGAATTAGTGTGGGGCAGCTGGGATTTCCCCCCAGGCACCATAGTCAGGGAGGTGCTTTTCCTAGGGGGTGACTCACTCCTTTGCAGAATGCTGGCTGATTGACCTTCTCCCTTGCCTGATTTTAGATGCTACCCTGTCCCCTACTCTCCCTGGCCCATTCCTGTCATCATTGCATTGCCTCTCTATGGTTCAACCTTCTAACCAGGGTGGACTATCCCTGCCTGATGTTCTGACTGGCCTGGGGACCCAAACCAAAGGAGCAAGATGTCTGAGATTAGCAGCTAAAGTAGCCTATGACAGGTAGTGTGTGAGATTTACCTGTCTCCCCCATAATACACCTGACTGATATCACAGAGGAAGGCAGTGGGTAGTGGCTCCCCTCTATCCATTATTAAAACACGGGCTTACCCCTTTCTAATCCAATATGCCTTCCTTTTTCACTGTGCCCATGGTGCCTTCTTTAATAAAAACTAGTATTTATACAGGGCTTTAAGATTTACAAAGAAATTTACAAATATTATTGCATTTTGTTCTCATAAGAACCCTAAGAATTGCTAGGCTCTATTATTATCCCCATTTTACAGATGAGGAAACTGAGACAGACATGTTTAGTGATTTGCTAGGGTCATACAACTAGTGGGTGTGGGAAGTCAGATCTGAACTCAGGTTTTCTTGACTCCAGGTTCACCATTCTACACATTGTTTACCCAGCTGCCTCACTGTTGCCTTTACTGTTATCAATCTTTCCCTTTCATCCCATATCTCTTCTCACATACCTTCCATCTTCTAGATTATTTTGGGAAGACATTTGTCAAGGTATTTAGAGACTCCCTGTTTCCCAGAGCTAAGGCTCAGCAAGCAGGCTGTGCCCTGACCATGGACTTTGTGCTCTGGATGGTCTCAGTCACAGCAAAATTGTTTCCCAGCACCATGTGTTCTCTGCATGGACAAGCACCTTTTGTATCAATGTTCTGGTCATGAGGCCCTGTTATGAGTCAGACTTGACTCATTGTTGCTGTTACCCCTCACTGTCAGGGCTGCAGCTTACTGTGTAGTCATGGGTATAAGTATTGAGATCTCCCCATGCTACACAGGGTAGGACTCTGGCACATGTGTCCTTGCTTGCAATTAAACTTCTGTTTGAGTCCTGACTCTCCTGTTTTTCACCTGTTCTGTCTGACTCTGACCATTCCCAAGTTGGAAGCCAGTTCCCATCCGGTTGACACATTGGATCTCTTGGTGTCCTCTCTAAGGCTAGATATTCCTCCCAACCTAGCTAACATATAGGACCAGGAAGAAGAACTAGGATATTCCTTGATATCTATTGCCACCTTTAGACCTTCACTCTGCCACCATCATGCAATGACTCTCCTCTCTTAAACTTTACTCTATTTTCCTCCACAAAATTGCTGCTTTTATCTCTGGATTTCTGAGTCATCTTTTTGACCCCTCTTCAATAAGACTGGAACCTCATTCACTGTTTTCATCTTTTCCACAACCCTTGACTTCTTCAAATACCCTTACCTCCCAGTTTCCTGACTCACATAACCCAATTTACTTCAACAACACATAGACATGGCTGTAATTCAGCCTTCTCACTCTCTGCTTCCAGCCAGATGATTTTGCTCTAAGTGTCAGGATTCCCAGTTCCTGATTAATTACCACTCTTTGGGTGTTAGCCAATTATTCAGTTCCAAATCTATTTAGTTGTACTATTATCCAGCTCACATCTCTCCATCTTGTCCACAAGTATGTTACTTTGTCAAATAGCTTGCTAAAATCCAACTATTACCGTATTGACCATTCCTTTCATTTATAGTTTTAGTAATCCTGTTAGGTAAGGAAAATGAAGTTGTAACTGGCATAAAGTGAATAGGGATAATACTGAACTTGGGTCCAAAGTAAATTACTGTAGGATGGGAGTGGAAATATGGCTCGATAGAATTTGAATAAAATAAAAGTTTTAGAGTACTGTAAGCTCACTATGAGTTAGTCGTTTGATAATAGCAATGAACCAATCAATCAAAAAGCATTTATTAAGTGCCTATTATGTTTCAGACACTTTACTAGGGTTGCCAAAAATAGTCACTGTCCTCAAGGAGCTCCATCTAATGGAGGGAAACAACATGAAAGTAACTATATATAAATAAGATATATACAGGAAAAATCAGAGATAGTCAACCGAGGGAAGGCATTAACAGTAAAAAAAAGACCAGAAAATGTTTTTTGAAGAAGTTGGACTTCATCTGAGACTGGAGGGAAGTGAGGAAAGTCAGAAGGTAGAGGAGAGGATGGAGAGAATTCCAGGGGGGACAGATGATGAAAATGCCAGGAGTTAAAATATGGAGTGTAATGGGTGAGGAACAGTGTTACTGGATTGTAGAACACATGGAGAAGAGTAAGGGGTACAAAACTGGAAAGGTTGGAAGGTGCCATGTTATAAAGTACTTTAAAAGCCAAATAGATGCGTTTATGTTGGATCCTGGAGGTAATAGGGAGCCAAGGGAGTTTATTGAATAGGAGACTGAGATAGTCAGTTCTACACTTTAGTAAGATCACTTTGATAGATGAGTGGAGGGTGGACCAGAGTGGGAAGAGACTGGAGACAGGGAGACCACTCAGAAGGCAAAAGTCCAAGTGCAAGTGATGTGGGCCTGTGTTAGGGGGGTGGTGGGTGTGTTAGAGGAGAGAAGGCGGGGTATGTTAGAGATGTGAGGGTAGAAACTACAAGACTTGGCAACAGATTGGGTACGAGGCAGAAGAGGGAGAAGTTGAGGACGAATTTGGTAAACCAGCAAATCCTGAGAAGAGTGTCCAAGATGGGTCAAGGAATCAAACTCATGCTATTATGAAGATTAGTTTAAAGAAATGGGCATATTTGTCTTGAAGAAGAGGAAATTTAGAATGGATGCGATCCCTTTCTAGATGTATTTGAAAGACATAGGGAAGATGGATTAGATTTGTTCTTTCCTTCCCTAGATGGCTGAATTGGGAGGAATAAGAGAAAGTTATAGAGTGATAGATGTGGCATTGGTAAAAGGAAATTTTTGTTGTTCAGTTGTGTTTGACTCTTCATGACCCCATTTTAGAGTTTTCTTGACAAAAATACTAGAGTGGCTCGCCATTTCTTTCTCCAGATCCTTTTTACAGATGAAGAGAGTGAGACAAACAGGGTTAGGTGACTTCCCCAGAGTCACACAGGGAGCAAGTGTCTGAGGCTCAATTTCAACTCATGAAGATGAGTCTTCTTGATTCCAAGCCCAGCACTCTAACCAATGTATCACCTACCTGCTCTGTGATAAAAGGAAATACTTGCTAACAATTAGATCTGTCCCTTAGTGGGAAAGGATATTTGTTGGTAAGTAGTGAGATCTCCGTCCCTGGAAGTCTGCAGGTGGAGGACATTGTGGAGAAGCAATACCTGCTCAAACAGGGTTGAACTAACTGATTTCTCTGGTTCCTTCTGAATCTTAGACTCTAGGATGCTTTGGGTAAGTAGTGCTGTACCGTGTGTGTGCAATATACCACCTCTTTGATCTTCAAGATTCAAATATACTGAGGTGATAATCGCCACAGGACAATTAAGCTAGTTTTCCTTTCCATGACTGGGAGGGAATAAAAACCTTTGGCATTGTTTTAGTTTTCTGTTACTCAGAGGGGAGGTAACTTCCCTCATCCTCCCTTCCCAGATGATTTCCTTGAGCCCTAACTTGACAGAATTCCAAAATTTCAGAGGATGGGGGAGCCTCAGAGACCATCTGGTCTCACTTTTATTTGAATAAGAATCCTCTGTAAAACCTAACAGGAAAATGGCTGTCTAGGCTTTGCCTAAAGATCTTCAGTGAGGTGGAACACACTACCTTCAGAATAGTCTTGCTGGGTCAAAGGGTATGCACGATTTAGTGACTATTTTTAGTTCCAAATTGCTCCTTCCAGGACTGGTTTTGCCTTTGTTTCTTTAGAGCTTAGCACAGCAATTGGCATGTAGTAAGCTCTTTATAATGCTTGCTCATTAATTCTTTACTTTATTTCAGTTAACTTGCCTTCCTATATATATATTTGCTTTTTGGAGGGCAATTGGGGTTAAGTGACTTGCCCAAGGTCATGGCTAGTAAGTATGTCAAGTGTCTGAGGCTGCATTTGAACTCAGGTCCTCCTGACTCCAGGGCTGGTGCTCTATTCACTGTGCCACCTAGTCACCTTGCCTTCCCATATTTTACTACTCATCATATTTACAATTTATTTTAGTAGAGTGATATTCCACTACATTCAGGAATCACACTTGGTTTAACCATTCCCTAATTGATGGGTATCTACTTTGTTTCCATGTCTTTGCCACTACAAAAAGTGTTATTTTAAATATTTTGGTATATATGAGGCCTTTCTTTTTGTTGTCGACTTCCTCTAGGCATTTGACTAGCAGTGATATGATATGATAATTATCCACCAAGGTTCCAATCTTCACCCTCTACCCCAACATAGGCTAGCTTTTCCCTAAAAAGTGATAAAACTGGCCCTGGGACTTGATTGGTCCAGGAGGCACACCTCTATTGAGGCAGCTTCTTGATAGCCCTTGGTCATATTGTCCTGGCTTCCTGGTCTCCTAGGAGCATAAAAAAGTCATCTCCTGTGGAGTCTGGGCTTCTCAGACTTGTAAGACATCCAAAGACCCCAGGAATGACCACATTCTGCCCTGATGACCAGACATGGTTCCATGTGGAGATGAAGGAGGCCACTTCTACCCCAGCTAAGTGATGAAGCATCCCTATTGCATAGTTTTTCTATGTTATGACTGAGTAAACTGCCTTTTGTTATTAAATGACCTACAAGTAGCTCATTTTGTTCCAACTAGCTAGAGCTAGATTGAATGAACTCCTGAGAGCCTATTCCCTTCACTTCCCTTCCCTTTTTCCTTTTCTTTCCTCCCTCTCCTTCCTTCCTTC